>NC_056746.1:10565519-10818019 GCF_019279795.1 Protopterus annectens
AGTGTTTGGTGTTGCATTTCATTTGATGAAGTTCTTAATTATTTATTAAAGAACATGGGTGCTCACCAAATCAGTTTTATTGTTCTTTCTGCTATTTCCTAGTGGTTGGCTTTGTGGTTAACTTCACACTGCCATGGTGTTGTTTAAAGTTTTTTATATAATTACATCAGAAAGACAAAAGGGAATATAAAACTATGAATGTAACTACCAGGGCCCCCTTAACTTGTTTGTTTGTAAATCACTGAGGATTGCAGTTTGTCAGTGTTAATCGCAGTTTCATAGTTTTGTGTTTTTTTGCAATCAGTGTCATTGGTACAACAGGCAGCACACTTACCTTTAGTGCAGATGCCTGTTGATTCTATTCCAACACCCACTAGATTCATTGCTGACACTGCAGTAGAGCATAAAGAGGTTTTGCCCTTTGGATAACATGCTAAATCATGGTCCCATTTGCTTGAGTTGGTGGTAGTTCAGGTGGATGTAAAAGATCCCACAGCACCTATCAAAAATAGTAAGGGAAGTTTACTGATGCCCTAAACAAATTCCCCCTAGTAGTATAAATACCACTTTGGGTCTCCCCAATTATTGGCCGCTAACCTAGTGGGACTAACCTGGTTAAAGGATAAATAAAAAGAAGAAGATTTACATTGCTGGAAAATCTGTTATTCTGTTAACATTTTAAGTGATTTAGAGTAGTCTGCTTTTATCTGTTTCCAGTTTTGAAGAACATCTGCCTCATATTACACCTTGTTATTGAGGAAGTCACTTAAATAGACAGTATTTTGGGGCAACTGGAAATCTGGTTAGGCTCCTCAAGTAAGGGCTATGGTCTGCTAAAATGTTGCTTCCACAGCTTCTGCTGTATGTGGTTTGATTCCCTCAGCCTTCATTTGTCTTATATGTGACTTCACCAAATTATTTCACCCAACAGTACTCCTGAAAAGGGACAATTGTCTCCAGTGGACTGTCCAAAGCTGTTAGCAGGCGTGTTACACATTTTGAATTCCTGCACCCTTTATTTAGACACTAATTAGTACTTCACTATATATTATATATCCAACTACAACTGTTTTTTTTATATATAAAAGTACAATATTACATCTGTTGTAGTTTAATGGGTTGCCGGATGCATTTACACTAAATGTGAGTTTTGAGGGAAAAAAGTTTAATATTTCTCATACTAAAAAACTGTTTTTAACATGAGTGTGTTTTGTTTAGAAAATAAATAATAAAAAACAAAAAAACAGTTTTTTCTGTAAAATTTTACAAAAAGGCTTAATAAGAAATACAAATATCTGTAGTAATTGTAAAAGTAAAGAAGAAAATATATACACTGACAGGTTTGAAACAGTGTTCATGGTAAATGGGGAGGGACAGCCAAGTAATGGGATATTAGTATGTCTAGTTGGGGGCCTGATTCATTACCTTGTATAGGGACCCATTTATCCATGATCTGGCTCTGCTGACTCTGGAGGTATATGCAATACAGCATTATTAATTATTCAAGTCGGTCAGACCTGTAGTGAGTGATATCAGATGGAATGGCTAGTCTTTTTTTTCCTCAAAATTTTTTTTATTTTTTATATACATTTGAATGAATTCCATAGTGTTTATACATAACATCTTAAATAACTATGTACACTACTTACATTAGCCTGACACTATAACAGATCTTAATGTATACAGTTACTTTATAAGTAAGTCCAATCCATTATCAGAGTGTCTGATCAATTATTGTATAGTGTCAATCAATGATAAGACTTTTCCCCAAGGGTTGTTGATAAATGGTTTTGGATAAATTCTTAGTTCTTTAATTTTAATTTCCAATAATTCTGTGGTCTTAAGTAGGCTGTAGAAGTCTTCCAAAGTTGGTATTGTGTTTGTATTCTATTTTCTTGTTATACACTTCCTTGAAATTGCAAGTATAGTCCATACTAGATACATGTTTGACCTATTCAAATGAGGACCTTCATTCACATTTAATAATACAAGAGCTTTAGTTAAATAAAATGATTCATTAAATAAAGCTTGTAGAAAGTTATTAATACCATTCCAAAATGGCTTAATTTTAACACAATCAAAAAAATGTGGTTCCAATCTGTATTGTGTACTTGCTCACATCTCCAACATATTCCTTTTATGGAAGAACAAATTTTACTGATTCTGTCTGGGGTTAAGAATGCTCTGTGCAAGCATTTCCAATTAAAAACTTTCCAGTATTATGAAAAGGATGTATATTTTATTGATAATAAAATATTTGTTTTAATATCTTCAGTTAACTGTATTGAGTGTTCTTTTGTTATTTATTTCTACTATGAGGTTTTGGGCATTGTTTTATAGTTTATCAATATTTTGTAAAATTTTGAAATACTGTTTCCCATGTCAAAGTCATTATATATGATTTCATATATGTATTTTATAAATTTAGGTATTTCTTTAAATGAAGAATTGTTAATTATTCTACATAAATCTTATGAATATGACAGAATCCTGATGTGGAATTGTGTATGTTGTTTTTATTACTTGCATATCTAAAACTTTTAGATCTTTGATACACTGGAGCCAACAAACAAATCATTTCTGTTCCCAGAAATTAATAAATTCTCTATATATTTTATGTGGTAAGTTCTTTGTGACTATAAATGGTGTTAAAAGATCAAACCAGATTTTTAAATCTATATTTGCATTAATAATTTTCCTAAATGAGTCAAAGTAATTATTAATCATATGAGTTTAGTGGGTTTAGTTATGTTATATTGCATACTAATACATAATATGTGCCATGGCAAATTGTTTTTATCTGTTATTTGAATTTTTTTTTTTTGTAAATCAAATTCATTTATTGATATTACAGTTAGTAATTCTTTCCAATTTGCAGAGTTATTTGGACTTATCCAGTCTGAGATTGTTTTAGATATTGATGCTTTTATATATGTTTCTATATCAAGAAAGTTTAATCCTCCCTTTTTCCATGGTCTGATATGATGTATTAAAGCTATCTTCTTTCTTTTGGGAAATCATAAAGATGTTATTAGGCATGCATTTATTTCTTTACGTATATTCCTTTCTGGTAACAGTTGTATTGCCAAGGCTATATATAGGATCTTGGGCAGTAAAAACATTTTTACTAACTGTAGTCTACCTTCAAATGTTAATATAATTTAATCCATTTTTCCACAGAGATTTTAATTGTGTTGATATTATTGTAGTTTTGTTAGACTAATTCATTCTCTTTGTATGACTCAATTCCAAGATATTTTAAGGTAGATTCTTGTTTCCCTGTGATGTGATCCCCCTTAGTCTGCAGTTCTTTTTTATTTAAAAATAAAAATTTTGATTTTGATTTATTGAAAGGAAGTCCTGAAGTCATGTGAAGTTTGTCAATTAATATATGTAATTCGTCTGTCTCTTTTGTATTAGATAGTGTTAGTAATATGTCAGAAGCAAATAGCATTACTTTAGAATTGTATTGTTCATAAACATCTATTCCTTTGATTTCTATATTGCTACGAATAGAATCTGCCAATATTTCAATAGCCAGAGGAAATAGAATTGGTGACATAGGACATCCTTGTTTAGTGCCTTTTTTTATATGTATAGCTTCAGAGGTAAAAGGACCTAACGACATACGCTAAATTATTTGTATATATATTCTTTAGGAGATGAACAAAAGATGCAGGAAATTCAAATAGCATTAGGATTTTGAATAAATACTCCCAATTTAGGGAATCAAAGACTTTCTCTATATCCAAGCCAATTATGAGTGTTTCTTTATTTTCTTTATTAACATAATCTGTAAGAGAAATTATCATTTTAATATTGTCATGTGTGTTTCTATGATATATAAATACAGTTTGATCATTGTTCATTGTTTTGGATAGTGGTATTTTCATTCTGTTAGTTAATATTGTCATAAATATCTTATAGTCATTATTTAATAATGATATAGGCCTATATGAGGTACAGAAGTTTGGGGATTTGTTTTCCTTTAGGATTGGTGTGATTAAGGAATATCTCCAAGAGGGTGGTATTAAAGCTTGTGACTAAATTTCTAATAGAGTTTTATGGAAGAGGAATAGTATCTTTGAAGGAAAAAGTTTATATATTTTCATAATTATGCCATCTATACCTGGAGCTTTATTATTTTTACCCTTTTTTATTGTCTTTGTAATTTCTTTCTATGATATGGGTCCTTGCAGATCTAGTTTTAATTATTCGGGCATTTTTTTATATTAGAACATTTTTCATCTAGATTTAATTGAGCGATATGTATATTTTCTTTTTGGAAATGTTCCATATAGTGATTTCTGTAGGCATTAAGAATGTTACCTATATCCAAGACATTTTTCCCTTTCTTTTCATGGAAGATACTTTTAATGTTATTAGCTTTTGATTGTATTTTGATTCTTGTGGATAAATTATGTAAATATTTAGGAGAAGTGGCCAAGGTATTACTTTTTAGTTTTTCTAAAGCTAAACTAGTTATATGTGTTAGAATTTTGTTGTATTTATTGGTTAAAACTTCTACTTTCTTTTTCATCTCCAAATGATTTTGATTTTTTTTCATCTTTTACTGACAAAAGTTTGGAGTGTAGATCTAATAATTCAGAATCCCATTCTCTGACTTTTTTATGCCAAGTTAGGGTTTTACCATATATGTCAGCTTTTAATGAGTCCCATATGATTATTTTATTTATCTCTGTGGTGTAATTAATATCTAAGAAGAACTGTAATTCAGATAATAATAGGGTTTGAACTCTTTAATTTTAGTTGTATATGCTGGAATTCTGGAGTTAAGGATTAATAGTTTGTATCCATTTTGAAGTTTTAGTATCAATGAATTGTGGTCTGAAAAGGGGCGGGGAGTGATTGAGAAATTAATGATTTTAGAGTGTAGGTCATGGGCAGCAAATATTTTATCTATTCTAGTTTGGGTACCAAATCTGAGATCTTGATGGGAAAACAACAAAGATTTATCTTCTTTAAATTTGAAAGTATCTACAAGATGAAATGATTCTACTCACTTTTTAAAGCTTTTGATACAGCAGATGTATGCAGCGGTCTTTTATTTGTAGTTTCAGAAATATCAAATATACCGTTAAAATCTGCTCCTAATATTAAGTTGCCTTTATAATTATTGGAAATGAAATCCAAGTGTTTTTTAACAGTTCCTGTTCCAATGCCTGGGAACCAATATAGATTGGCTAGGGTCCATATTCTGTTATTATATTTAACTATTACTAATGCCATAAGGCCTTCTTTATCTTCAGACTTACAAATGCTTTCTGGGTTAATCACATGTTTTCCATAAAATTTGTACCCCTTTTGTCTTTGTCTTATAAGTGGATTGCGCCGATATCATATATTCCTTAGGATTCCATTTGTAATTGTCATTTGTTTTGAAATGAGTTTCTTGAAGGAAGACAATTTGTGCTTTGTTCAGTTTTAAATATTTCAGTAGATTTGATCTCTTGCCAGGATTGTTTAAGACATTGGTATTTAAAGATAATAAAGTTAAATCCATCTTAGCTTATTTAGACTATGTACTTTTTGTTTTATTGTGACTATTAAACATTTTCCTCTGATAAAGTATATGAGCTTTCAAAGAAAATTATCAGTTTTTACTTTGAGTGTTTACCAGTAAAGTAATGTTTTGGTCAGGCATACTAAAAATGTTCATAGGTTCATAGGTAGGTACTAGGCTATTGGCCCTAAGGCCTATATAAGCCTAGCCAAAAAATGTACCCTGGCTTTCGCCACCCAAGAAAATTATTTTCCTGTGCCCCTGTTGAGCAGAGCCACAGAAGTGATCCCTGGGGTGAATTTCCCATCCAATCATCAAGATTTTTCTTGAAGAGTGCTAATGAGGAGCTCTGTTTGACATAGATAGGTAGTCTGTTCCAGAGTATGGGAAGTCTCTGGGACAGGAATCTATCCCTCCAGCATGTTCTGTTTATTGTGGTGACAATGTTTAGGTCCCTAGAGCATGTAGCTCAGAGGGATTGGGATTTCTTTAAATGGAGCATGTCCAACAGCTCTGGGTTTGACATAGCTTTGTATGTTAGGCAGAGATCACCCCTGAGTAGGCGATATGTGATGGAGTAAAGCTGTAGTTTTTTGAGATGGTCTGAATAGGGCATCTGTTTGAGGCCAGTAATCCTCTTTGTGAGGTATTTCTGTGGTCTTTCCAGTTGTTGTAGATGTCTTGTGAGGTACATACCAAAAGGGACATTGTACTCTATAATGGGTCTAATGAGTGATGAGTAGATGGGAACAATGACCTTGTTTTTTCTGGATGAGAATCCTTTTGTGATGAGATAAGCCACGTAGAAGGATTTACTGACCACTGCGGTGATGTGATTATCAAAGAAGAGACTACTGTCCACCTGTGTCCCAAGGTCTCTTATTACATTTTTGGCATTAAGTAGACTACCAGCTATGTGGTAGTTCATGGGTACAGAGTTTTTACCAAAGGGGATGACAATATACTTTTTGGCATTGAGCTTCAGGCCATGGCTTTGACACCAGGTATCTGTCTCAGTGAGGCCCTTTTGTAGTTTGTCCACATCATTAGGAGTTTTGATTATGGCTCCTAGTTTGCAGTCATCTGCAAACTTTGTTAGCCAAAGACCTTCTGTGTTAGCCTGCACTTCAGAGAAGTAGATACCAAACAGGAGAGGACCCAGGACTGAACCCTGTAGTACTCCACTTGTCACTGGTCTGAAGTCGGATTTGGAATCCACTACTTTCACAGTGCGGGTTCTGTCCGTGAGCCAGTTGGCAACCCATCTTGTGACATAGGGATTTATACCTAGTTTAGTGAGCTTATCTATAATTCCAGAGTGGGGGATGGTGTCGAAAGCCTTGGCGAGATCTAGATAAGCTGCGTGAACCACTTTACCCTCATCTATGGCTTTGGTGACTGCTTCAAAGAAGTCAATCAGGATTAGGAGACATGATCTGCCTTTTACAAATCCAAACTGGGTAGGGTCCAGAGTTTGGAGATTACCAATGTCTTTGTTTATGAGTTCCATCATGATACGTTCCATGGCCTTGCAGACCAGGCTCCTCAGGCTAATGAGGCGGTAGTTCCCGTGGTCCATCGTGGCTCCACCTTTGTGGAGCGGGATAACCGTTGTGGTGCACCATTCAGTGGGTTCAAAGCCTGAGGTGAGGCTATGATTGAACATGGTACTTAGGTAGGGTGCCAATTCATTCTGTAGTTCATGTAGAACACAACCTGGGATATTGTCAGGTCCCATGGATGCTGTGTTCTTGGCTTTGGAGAGTGTGTTTTTCACCTGTGCAGCCGTGATTATAGGAACTTTGCATTCTTCCGGTATAGAGATGGGCCCTCTAGGGGGTGAGAGGGGGGTAAAGTTAGCACTGAACCTATCTGCTAGGATGTTGGCTATATCAGTTGGTTCTGTATATTTAGCGCCATTGTGCTGTAACTCAGAGCAGATGTGAGTGTTCCCATTGAGATTCTTGACATAGCTATAGAATGCTTTCTGGTTGTCTTTAGAGTCAGTGGCAATTTTGTTTTCATAACTAGCTTTGGAGGATTTTATGAGGGATCTCAGCTTCTTACTGAGGTTGACCAGGGAGTTCCTCCAGTCATGTGGTTTTACTCTTTTTTGCAACAGTTTCTTTCTTCTGTTGTAGAGTTTGTTTATGGCAGAGAACCACCAGATTGGCTTCCTTTTTTTGGAGGATAACATCTTGTTTCTATTAGGGATAGCATGATCCATGCACTCGTGTAAGTGCTTATAAAGTGCATTTGTGTAGGATTCAGCAGTCATACCTCTATTGTCCATCTGCATGGGTGTCGTGAAGTTTGCCACTTCTGTCTTAAGAAGTGTGAAGTTGGCTTTGGAGAAGTTTTTTACGATGGTTTCCCTAATTGGGGGTGGGGGTTGGATGTGGATGTCTAGGCTGATTAGCTTGTGGTCGGATCTGACCAACGAGGAATTGACCTCTGGTGTGGAACACCGGTTTCCCATGTTGGTAATGACCAGGTCTAGGATATTGCTGCCCTTGGTGGGGGTGTGAATAAGTTGATCCAAGGCATTGGAATTTATGAATTCTAGAAAATGTTGAGCAAAAGAGTTGGTACATGAGTAGTTTTCCCAGTTAATGGTGGGGTAGTTGAAATCACCCATTATTAGGGTGTTGGATTGTACCCTAATACTTTCCAGTGTATCAACAAATGAGGAGTGGGAATCCTGGGGCATGGTGGGGGGTCTGTAGCAAGCTACAATTTGGATTGCAGTCTTGCCCAGAGTTAGTTGCACTTGGATAATCTCGGATGCATTATGCTGTAAAACTAGCCTGGATGTGTGGATATCTTTAATGAATATGGACACGCCTCCACCTTTAGTGCTTCGTTCTGGGTTAGGTGGCCGAAAGGTGTGGTATGAATTGTAGCCTGGTAATGCAGGGGTACTCTCTGGAGCTTTGAACCAGGTCTCTGTCACTGCACAGATGTCAATGTTCTCCATTTTAAGGAGTGCCTCGAGTGAGTGCATTTTGAGATTTAGACTTCTAGCATTGAGGAGCATTACCCTCAGATTTTGCTTGCTTGTACCTGTTACGGTGGTGACTTTGTCATTTGAACTTTGCCTAAAAAAGGCACTATAGGGGTGGCAAGAGCCTTAGCCAGTATCCGGAATCCTAAGGGTGACAGGTGCAGGCCATCTCTGGCAAAGCATCGTGGTCTGTCGATCATGTCGTCCCAGGCAGACAAATACTGGATCCCCTTAGAATAACACCAGAAGCTTAGCCAATTGTTGAATTCAGTCATTTTGTCCTTGTACTGTGGTATCATTCTGGGTGATGGCAGGATGCTACTCAGGGTTAGGGTTATACCTGCCTGGGATACAAGATCGGAGAGCTCCTCCATGTCTCTTTTCATGTAGTCCAGGGAGGTATGTCTCAGGTCATTCACACCAACATGGACAATGACAGTGTCATATCTGTACTTATTGTGGAGTGACCTGAGTGCATGCATTATGTGGTGAATCCTGGCACCTGGCAGGCAGCTGACAGTAACGTTCTCCTTGTTTAGTCTAGTGAGTGGAACATCAGTGTGCCTGACTATAGAGTCACCTATGACTAGAGTGTTGGGTACGTTGTTATGCCTTATGGGCTGTGGTTGAGCGGCACACAGAGTTTGTGGGCTATGTGTCATTTGGGTTGTGTTGGGGGGGGTGGAGTTTGCTTGCGTTTATGCTTTGGATGTCCCTGATGCTTGGGCAGGTATTTATTGAGAGCCTCCGTGAATGTAAGTGTGTGTTTTGTGTTTCTATGTGTGTGTTTTGGTGGTGTAGGTTTTGAGGGACTATGTGATGAGTGTGGTGTGGTGCAAGTGTTTACCTTCTCCTCTTGACTGTCTAGTCCAGTCTTGGGTGAAGAGAGCTTTGCTTCCAGTTTGGCTGTATAAGTACATCTCTCACAGGTTATAGTATTGAGTGGTAGGAGGAGAGGGTTGTCTGTGTACATGAGGCAATTGCTGCATTGCCCCAAGATGCCCATTTTCATCAGGTAGACAGGAGAAATCACTCGGAGCTGACCCTTAGACATGCCTGGATAGGTGCTTATTTATTAAGTACTAAAAACTGCTTTCCTCTAGACAAGTGAGGAAAGTTGAGTGCTGCAGTAATTTGCAGCTTATGTAGTGCTTACAATGAGTTCTGAACAAGTGCTGAGTTCAAAGAAACAGATTTGAGTGCTGAAACTAGAAAACTGTCTAGTTATAAGAAACAAAACTAAGCTAGAAGGCTTCCATCCAACACAAAAGGGCTTCGGGGCTCAGAAGCCTACAAACAGTCTAGACCACTTAACAGGAAAGGCAGGAAACAAGCTTAAATTTTTTTTGTTCTCTTTCCCAGATGCTCTCTTTGTACACAGTAGGAGTGCCTGAAATCAGACTATGATCTCACTGCACTCAGTTGAGTGAGCAAATGAGATGGGCCCAGAAGGAGTATCCAAACACAAATTTACAAGAGGGGCAGGCAGTTTCAAAGCCACTAAGATTAACACCAAAACAAAAACAGGGAGGGTGGGTGGGAAAACTAACTGAAGAACAGAGTCAAAACTTCCAATTCAGTTAATATTCATGCAACACAATTAAATCAATTTAAATGCTGTATTATTTGAAAAAAGTGCAGATAAAAAGGTACTTAAATTCTCTTATACGTCCAGTTGAATACAGCTAGATCTTAGCCGGCCAAAGCTGAGATCTTTAAGCAGAAAATATTTCAAACTGTACCACTTAAATAGGCATTGACAGGAAATCAAAGAATGTGGCTACCCCCACACCTGCAATTACTAACAGACAATAAAATTCAAGCAAGCACTAACTGAAGAACAGAGTCAAAACTCTTTTGTGAAATAACAAATTTAAATTAATAAATTTTAACAAAACTAAGATCCACACTAGCCATGGAATGAAAATCATTCCTTATCTGATGGATAAACCTAAGTCCATCAGATTAGCACTCATACCTTGACAATCCAGAACATCTGAGCTCCATAAATTGAATTATCATATGGAGAATATTTGTAATAAGAATAAGCAATATTTATATTATTTTGAACAGATATAGTACTATTGTAGAGTAGACAGAATTCTAATACAATATACATCTCTACTTATTGTATAAGCAATTAATATTTACATGAAAGACAGATAACAAGCAATTTAATCATAGTAAAGTAGGATGTATCATATATAATACCTAAGTAAAAGATTATAGCACACAGTTGTTTAACATATTCCCCCTTACTGATGAAGTCTTTCAAAACGTATTACTTAAAATAAATAAATAGTAATAATATTTATACCTAATGTTTATAATACAATGTATTTTACGATATATCAGAAGTTATATTTCATTGTTTGCCAGCATTTAAGTAATCGCGTTGTTTGTTGCTAACTTACTTAAAGCATCAAGTTTTTTTATGTGAACATTGCTGAAAATTAGTGCATTTTAATTATCAGTGCATCCAGCTTCCCCCCATTTCCTACACATAAGGATTTTCATATCTGTCATTTCTTATTATAAAATGAGTGAAATTGGTTAAACAAAAAAATCACTTATTGTGATTAATGATTACAAATTTCCTTTCCATATTTATAAACTGCCATTTTATGGCATATACTGAAAGTTTTTAGATTTAAATGACAACATTCTATTTTATTTAATCAGCAAAGGTTAAACTGGGTGATTATTGTCAATTTAATACTATTTGTTCAGAATGTGATTGTTACATTCTGTGACATTCCTAGTTCAGGCTTCTATTGTTTCCCTTGAACAACTTTGTCAGTTTGACATCATGTATAAAACATTAGTTACCTTGGTAACAGCTTAAGTATTATGTATGGTTAAGTTGGGTTACAAAACCACAATTCAAGTTAAAGCAATTATATGGCTTGTTATGCACATTTACTTATATGAGAAAATTGTCATGCTTCCCCTTGATGTTCAATATAGTGTATGTCATTTATGACAAGTTAAAACAGTAATGTTATTATACATAAGCCTATGTTATTAAACTGACTATTGTCAATTTAATACTATTTGTTCAGAATATGATTGTTACATTCTGTGGCATTTCAAGTTCAGGCTTCTATTGTTTCTCTTGAACAACTTTTGTCAGTTTGATGTCATGTATAAAACATTAGTTACCTTGGTAACAGCTTAAGTATTATATATGGTCAAGATGGGTTACAAAACCACAATTCAAGTTATAGCAATTATATGACTTCTTATGGACATTTACTTATATGAGAAAATCATCATGCTTCCCCTTGATGTTCAATGTAGTGTATGCCATTTATGACAAGTTAAAACAATAGTGTTATTATACACAAGCTTGTGTTATTAAACTGTCTATTGTCAATTTAACACTATTTGTTCAGAATATGATTGTTACATTCTGTGGCATTTCAAGTTCAGGCTTCTATTGTTTCTCTTGAACAACTTTGTCAGTTTGATGTCATGTATAAACCATTAGTTCACCTTGATGTTCAATGTAGTCTACGTCATTTATGACAAGTTAAGACAGTAGTGTTAGTATACACAAGCCCATGTTATTAAAAGCTGTCTTTAATATCAAAATTGAGCAGACTGCTTCATCTTATATGACAATTATATATTTTATGTCTAGATTTACTAAAATCATACATTACATAACTATTGTGTATGTTTGTTTTTTTTTTTTTTGTTTGTTTTTTGGGCTGTTGCTTAGTTATTTGAGAGACCACAAGTTGTAATGCTTATTCTTATTATTAGCTCCTTCCAAGCTTGTTTATACAGTCCATAGACTTTAAATTATGAGACCCTTCTAGTTTCTTATTTGTTATAAGTATATTTCCATCCTTACATACACACATATCAGTACTTCAAGCCCGGGCAACAATGCCCATCCAGTTTTGCCAGAATACCATTCACTAGTTCATGTGGGGTGTTTCCAGGCTGTTCTTAAAATATCCAAACCAATATTTGTCCTGTTCCATTTAACCAGCCTGTTCCATGCAGTGGCCACTCTGCCAGTGAACCACTCAACACACCTTCCATTCCCACACCTATTTCCACAAAGGAAACCTGATGACTCTCTAGCACTTTCCAGCAACCCCAAACACCCCTAGAATCAGCTATCCCCATATGCCCAACACGTCGAGCAAGCTCACCTCCCAGACCACTGCAAAGGGTAATGCACAAGACCAAGTGCTCTTAGTCTTTCACAATAACTTAGACTTCCACTCTTATGTAAGTCCTTAATGTGTTTGGACCAAAATACATTTTAAATATAGAATTGCACTTTTTATTAGTATTTTTTTTTTTATCAAGAATCAACTTAATGAGCTAAATGAAGTTTTAGCAGTCCATCAGTATGTGTACATGTGGTTTAAAACAGACATTTTATTATATATATTTTTTTAAAACCAAAAACTTCATTCCCGAGAATCATCTTGGAGGCTCCTCAGAGCCTTTAAGCATTATCTTCACTTTGTCTCCGATACCATAACAACCTGGGAGCATCTGTTTCTGTTAGTGTGTCTGTGTACTACATACCAGAGGCTCGCGATGCACCTGAAGCAAAGCTTCACTTCATTGGAACTTCTAGCTTAAATTCCCTTCCTTTCTGTGAGGCAGCAGCCAGGAAAAAAACAGATCAAAAAAAAAAAAAACTCCCAACAAGCCGCCACAACAAGAGAGAACACATTCTTCAAGCCTTCCCACCTCTCACTCAGCAGATGTATAAACAAACTATTCTCTACCAAAACATCCCAAATCACAATTTTATCCACCTTCTTCCCCTGGATCCATGCTAAAACACCAAATGTCTCTTCCTAATACACAAGCATCAGTAAACCTCAATCGCAAGCTGCAACCCACACCTTCCTGGAGACGAAAACGGCAACATATAACAGCTGCCAGACGCAGCTGTATCCACATACACGTCAGGCTTAATCAAACAGCACTCAAAACTATGATACCTGCCATAATTGATATTAATTATGTTTAGACAAAATAATAATGACATTTGTACTAGCTGCCAGACATGGCTGCATCCACGCACACCATATCAGGATTTATCAAACAGCACTCGTAGCTGTGATACCTGCCATAATTGATATTAACTATATTTAGACAGAATAATGATGACATTTGTACTAAGAGCTTGCTACTATTATTTAACCAGGATTTACATGACATTTCTAAATCATACTTTAACTGAAGAAGGCATCAGTCTCCATGACAGCATTTTTTTTCAAAACACTTTACTGTTACTGCTATTATATATGATGTTAATTTGTTACATTTGAGTCTGAACTCTGATGGATGATACCTTGTTGAATTAGTTAATTAATTACTTAAATTATTATAAGTAAAATCAATGAAACATGAACAAGATAAGTATTCATTGAGTTCAAGTAGGGGAACACAAACTTCTATGCTTGTATTATATGTCGCTTTGTTTGGCTTATATATAATGTAAATAGTAACCCATCTTGACCTACCTTTGTTTGTGAGGAATTATTGGACTATTTGAGCATTCTGAATAAATCATTACTGTTTCTCAGTTGTTTAAGAAACCCTCCTTTTTTAAAATAAAAACAGATGGCAAGTGATGTATCATATCAGTTGATACTTTGAGAGATGTAGTTGTAAGAGTTATTTTTTGGGACAGCTATCTTGGAATCAGTTTTTTGTTTCTATTTCTAGCATCAGTCCAAGGATGTGTTTCTTTTATTCTTTTAAGAGTAGGGGCCATCCATTCTATTTCTTCTAGGATAGACACTATGTTGTTGTTTTTGATGAATACAGTAGCTTCCTCTAAGTCATTAAAGGTTCTTATCTCATTGGCAAACAGTATTTTTGTCTTGGCTGGAAAAGTCAGCTGTGCTTTAATGTTGTTTTGTTTCAACAGTTTTATTATTGGCCAGACTTTTTTCCTTTGTTCTAGTATTCTGGAAGAATAATCATTGTCAAACCTTATCAGGCTTTGATTGTATTTTAAGGGTGATTTTTCTCCAAGCAGATTTTAATATTAGTTCCTTGTCCAGAAATGAAATAAATTTTATAACTATGGATCTAGGTGGAGTATTTGTTAAGTTAGAAGCAGGTTTCCTCAGTACTCCATGCGCCCTTTCAATTCCAAATGAAAGTCCCTCTTTCAAGTCTAAAAATTCAGGAATCGAGGTTGTTAAGAATGAAATAATATCTTCTCCTTCAGTATTTTCAGGTAGACCAAAGATCCTTACATTGTTTCTCCTTTCCCTGCTTTCTAAGTCATCTATTTTGTTAAGCAGCTATGTATTCTGTTTAAGCCGAAATTCTTTTTGGAATTCTTCCTCTGTGAGTCTACCTTCAATGATATTTAGAGAAGTCTCTGTATTTGTTATTTTTGTATGGTGTTGCTGTATTAATTCCTTAAGAGTATCAGTCTGTTTTTGAGAATTTGATTTGAGGTTTTCCAAGTCATTTTTAAAGCCATCCATCTAAGATAGTTCCTGCAAGGTAGATGTCATCAATTGCAGTTCTTTTTTCAAAGCAGCATCTGGATGATAACTCCTTGCGTTGTTCATATTCAGTGACTCAATATATCTCCAAGTTACCTGACAGGAAAATTTTTATATATCTCCACCAAAATTGATATTTATGTAGTTTAGTAGTTTATCTATAGATTTCTGATGTTTTAAACTTGAAAATAATAAAATGTTCCTATATTATTACACTAATTTATGGAGCTCTCAAAATTCGCTGCTGTCAGTTGGTCATCTAGGCTCCACCCCTCAAATGGCTATTCTTGATGGCAGAGAATACATAGGGAAGTCAAAATGAGATTTAGGTGTAAAGCAAGCATGTAAGCCCCTCTCCCAGCCCCCCCCCCAAAAAAAAAACAGTATGCTATAATATTTCTGACTTGTAGGTTGTTGAACAAAAGCTTGCTTCTGCAGCATTTATATTGTCCTTAATTTTTTCCTTTAGTCACTGCAATAAAGAATGAAGTAATTCATTAATAGGCCTGTTTTGTGCAATATAGTCTAAACATGTTGCATTTTAGGCATTTTAGTAACATATTTGTTGTAGTTCCTTCTTTACAACCTCCAGCAACTACAAAGGGTTTGATATTTGTCAAGTTATATGGTCTGCATTATTTGGAGTGCTCATCAGAAAGTACCTTTGTGTACACTTACCATAAATGTAGATGTTCATAGGTTCATAGGTTCATAGGTAGGTACTAGGCTATCTGCCCTAGGGCATTTATAAGCCTAGTCAGAATATGTTGGCTTTCGCCTCCCTTTTAGACTAGATTCCTGAGCCCCTGTCCAGCAGGGCCACAGAAGTGATCCCAGGAGTGAACTTATGATTTCCCATCCACTCATCAAGATTTCTCTTGAATAGGGTCAGCGAGGGGTTCTGCCTAACATGGACCAGGACGCTATTCCAGAGTGAGGGAAGCCTCTGGGATATGAATCTATCCCTCCAGCATGTCCTATTTATAGCTGTGCTGAGGTTTAAATCCCTGGAGCATGTAGCTCTAATGGATTTGGTTTTCTTGAGGTGCAGCATGTCCATTAGTTCCGGGTTAGACATGGCCTTGTACATCAGGCAGAGATCGCCTCTGAGTAGGCGGTAAGCAACTGAGTAGAGCTGGAGTTTCTTTAGTCGAGCTGCATAGGACATCTGATTGAGGCCCACAATCCTCTTGGTGAGGTACTTTTGAGGTCTCTCCAGCTGTTGCAGGTGTCGGGTAATGTACATCCCAAATGGGGCATTGTACTCAATTATGGGCCTGATGAGTAGAGGGGCACAATGACCTCTCTTGATCTAGATGTGAACCCTTTTGTGATTAGGTGAACTATATAGATGTGATTGTCAAAGGAGAGGTTACTATCTACTTGGGTCCCCAGATCCCTAATTACTTCTTCCGTACTTAGCGGATTACCTCCTATGTGGTAGTTTGTGGACACTTTGTTTTTCCCAAAGGGGATGACTATACATTTTTTTGGCATTTAGCTTGAGGCCATGGTTCTGACACCAGGTATCCATCTCCGTAAGACCCTTCTGGAGGATGCTTGTGTCAGCCAGTGAGTCTATTATGGCTCCCAGTTTGCAATCATCTGCGAACTTGGTTAGCCACAGTCCTCCCATGCTTGCCTGTACCTCAGAGAAGTATATACTGAACAAGAGGGGTCCCAGGACAGAGCCCTGTGGGATGCCACTTGTAACCGGTTTAGAGTCAGACATGGCACCTGCAACTCTGACCATGTGAGTTCTATCCCTGAGCCAGTTGGCAACCCATCTTGTGAAGAATGGGTTGATATTTAGGCTGGTAAGCTTATTTATGATACCAGAGTGGGGTATTGTGTCAAAGGCCTTTGCGAGGTCCAATTAGGCTGTGTGGACTGCCTTTCCCTCATCTATGGCTTTGGTAACTGTTTCAAAGAAGTCAACTAGGTTTAGGAGGCAAGATCTGCTTTTAACAAAGCCGAATTGGGTAGGGTCCAGTGTCTGGAGGTTCCCAATGTCTATGTTTATGAGATCCATGATGATGCGCTCCATAGCCTTGCAGACCAGGCTAGTCAGGCTTATACGGCGATAGTCCCCGGGATATTTTGTGGCGCCCCCTTTGTGGAGCGGGATTACATAACCTGTGGTGAGGCTGAGTTGGAACAGTGAATTTATGTGAGGGTTTAGTTCTTTTTGGAGTTCATGTAAGACGCAGCCCGGGATGCCATACGGTCCCATTTATGCTGTGTTTTTTCTGTGGAAAGGGCTGCTTTCACCTGTGTGTCTGTGATGTTAGGGGGACTACATACTTCCGGGATAGACACAGGTCCTTTTTGGGGGGAGGGAGGGTAAAGTTTGCACTGAACCTGTCCGCCAGGATGTTGGCAATGTCAGTGGGTTCAGTGTACTTTGTGCCATTTTCACCAGCTCAGAGCAGATTTGGGAGTTACCACCCAGATTTTTGATGTAGCTAAAGAAAGCCTTGTGATTATCTTTAGAATCTTTGGCAATTTTTCTTTCGAAGCTAGCCTTTGATGATTTTATGTGGGATCAAAGTTTCTTGCTAGTACTGATCAGGGATGCCTTACCTTTTTGGGATTTTGCCCTATCGTGTAATAGTTTCCTCCTTCTGTTGTAAAGTTTATTTATGGCCAGGGTCCACCAGACTGGTCTCCTGTTTTTGGAGGAGTGAGTCTTGGTTTTACTTGGGATGGCATGATCCATGCATTCCTGTAGGTGCTCATAGAATGCATTTGCGAAGGATTCTGCATTTTGGGTAGCATTTTAATTAGCCCGGGTGCTTTGAAGTTCTCCACCTCAGTCTTGAGAAGTGTGAAATTTGCTTTTGAGAACTTTTTCACAGTGGTTTCCTTGGCTGGGGGTGGGGTTGGGATGTGGATGTCCATAGTGATTAGATTATGGTCTGATTTTACCAACAAGGGGTTTACCTCTGGTGTGGAACACTGAGCCCCCATGTTGGTGATGACCAGGTCCAATATGTTGTCCCCTCTTGTGGGAGTGGTGACCAGTTGTTCCATGGCGTTTGAGTTTATAAATTCCAGGAACCGTTGGGCAAAGGAGTTTGGACTTGAGTAGTTTTCCCAGTCAATGTTTGGGTAGTTGAAATCCCCCAATATCATGGTGTTTGGTGAGACCTTCATATTCTCCAATGTTCTCAGAAATGCCGAGTGGGAGTCCTGGGACAGGGTGGGTGATCTGTAGCAGGCTACAAACTGAAAAGCAGTTTTGCCCACTGTTAGTTGCACATGGATGGTCTCCGATGCCTCGTGCAGTGCCACTAACCTGGAGGTGAGGGTATCCTTGATGAAAATGGATACTCCCCCACCTAAAGTATTTCAGTCGGAGTTCTGGGTCCGAAAAGAATGGTATGAGTTATATCCAGGTAGTGCTGGGGTGCTCTCTGGAGCCTTGAACCAGGTTTCTGTTACTGTACAGATATCGATTTTCTCCATACTAAGGAGTGCCTCGAATGCGTGCATCTTGAGGTTTAGACTTCTGGCATTGAGTAGCATTACCCTTAGTTTTTTTGTTTCTTGTATTTTCTATGGAGGTGGGTTTGTCTTTTGAGCCTTGCCTAAAAAAGGCACTATGGGGGTGGCAAGAGCCTTAGCCAGTATTCGAAAGCCTAAGGGTGACAGGTGCAAGCCATTCCTAGCGAAGCAACGTGGCTTGTCGAGCATGTCATCCCAGGCTGACAGACACTGGATCCCCTTTGAATGACACCAATGGCTTAGCCAATTGTTAAAATTGATCATTTTGTCCTTATACTGTGGCAACATTCTTGGTGAGGGCAAGATGCTACTCAGGGTCAGGGTCATACCGGCCTGGGCTACATGATCCGAGAGCTCCTCTATGTCTCTTTTCATGTAGTCCAAGGAGGTACATCTCAGGTCATTCACACCAACATGGACAATGACAGAGTCATATTTGTACCTGTTGTGGAGTGACCTGAGTGCTTGCGTTATGTGGCAGATCCTGGCACCCAACAAGCAGCTTACAGTGACCTTCTCCTTGTTCAGTCTGGTGAGCGGGGCGTCAGTGTGCCTGATAATAGAGTCTCCTATTACTAGTGTATTTGGTGTTATTTAGCCTTAAGGGCTGCAACAGTGTACTCACATATAGCTTATCCAGCTCCTGGCAGCCCTCAGTTGGCCCGAATACCAGAGTCCTTGGTATATGACATCGGCTGCCGCCGGTTGTAAAACTGATGTCAGTACATCAGGTATAAAGGGAGGCAGCCGACACTATTTCCTCAGTTTTTCTTGGCTTAAATGTCAGGAACCCCCAAAAGAAGGCTAATCCAGGAATGGCAGCACCCTGGACACAAGTCATGCAAAAAATAAAAATCCATAGTCTGTGCCTTAGGAAAAAAGGAGGAATGGAGGGTGGGAAACCAGGACTGCAACAGTGAATACACCTGAACATCTACATTTATGGTAAGTAACAACAACTGTACTATGTTCTTCATGTTTCACTGTTGCAGTCCTCACATATGGGTTGATTCCCAAAGCCCAGTAAGAAGACAAAGGGGGGAGGAAGGATCACAGATTAAGGGTTGGTAAGGAGGCCCTGCAAAACTGCAGAGACAAAACCAGCCCTGGATTTAGAAAACAAAGGTAGATTGTAATGCTTTGTGAAAGTATGGACAGAAGACCAAGTAGCTTCTTCTAGAATGTCCTTAGTAGGCACACCTCTCAGAAAGGCTGCAGAGGTAGAGGCTGCTCTAGCAGAATGGGTCCTAATACCCTGAGGGGGAACCTTCCCATGATGCAGGTAACAAAAGTGAATACAATGAGCAATTAATTTGGAGATGGTTTGTTTGGAAATAGCTTTACCCTGAGCCGCAGGATCAAAACTAACCAATAACTGCTCAGATTTTTGAAAGAATTTAGTCCTAAGTAAAATCTCTGCTGTCTATGCACATCAAGAGAGTGCAGAATCCTTTCTCCTTTATTTTAGGGATTGTTGAAAAATGTAGGCAGGTGAATAGACTGGTTAAGGGTTAAACCGGAAACTACCTTAGGCATAAAGGAGGGATTGGTTCTCAGAGAAACCCCAGTCTGAGTGAAAAATAATGAAAGGTTCTACTGCCATTAAGGCTTGCAGCTCAGATACCCTTCTAGCTGAAGTAATAGCTAAAAGGAAAGCAGTCTTCCAGGATAGAAACTTCAAATCTGCAGAGGCAGCTGGTTCAAAGGGAGGCAGAGTAAGTTTTTCCAGGACAAAATTAAGATCCCAAGCAGGAGTAGGAGCTCTTCTGGGAGGACTAAGATTACTAGCTCCCCCTCAGGAACTGATTCATCAAGGGATGAGAAAAAATGGGTTGCTCAAAAGAACAATGAGCCGAAATTGCTGAAGCATGAATTTTGATTGAAGAAAAAGAAAGTCCACCATTAAGCAATCCTGCTAGGTAGTCAAGAATGAGTGAAAGAGAAGGAAGAGAAGAGTCTTCTCCTTTAGCCTGCATCCAAGAGTAAAACCTCTTCCATTTATCTGCACAGGATTTTCTTGTGCTACGCCTCCTGGCCTCATGAAGAACTTCAACCACCTGCTGGGAAAGATTTAAGGTACTAGCCAGGCAGTTAAATGCAGAGTTTGAAGATAAGGATGAAGGAATGTTCCCCCTCCCTGAACCAACAGATCTGGTACCAGGGGAAGAGGCCAAGGCTGAGCCTGGGAAAGGCTGCAAAGGAGGGGATACCAATGCTGCCTGGGCCAATCTGGAGCTATCAGAATAGCCTTTGGTTTTTCATCCCTTACCTTTAGCAGCACTCTGGGAAGAGGCAGAGGAGGGAATGCATAAACTGAGAGATGTGTCCATGGGAAGGACAACGCATCCACCCTCCAAGCTTTGTTGTGAAACTCCCTGGTGCAGAAGGTTGGAAGGAGATGATTGGTGTGAAAGGAGAAAAGATCCACTTGTGGGGTGCCCCAATGCTGAGCGATTCGATGGAAAATGTCCCTGCTCAGTTGCTACTCGTGAGGATCCAGAACATGTCTGCTCAAATGATCCGCCAAGGAGTTTAGCCTCCCTGGAAGATAGTGGGCTATTAGATGTAAGCTCACGGATGCTGCTAGGGACCATAGTCTCATGCTTTGTCTGCACAAGGGGTAAGAGTGAGTCCCCCCTTGCTTGTTGATGTACCACATGACTGTGGTATTGTCTGTCTTGATTAGCAGAGTCCCAGGATAGAGTAGGTCCTTGAAAGCCAGCAAGGCCTGCTGCACTGCCATCAATTCTTTTAAGTTTATGTGCAGATGAATCTGCTGGGTGCTCCAAGTCCCCTGTATGCCCCTGCCCTTCAGATGAGCCCCCCATGCAACATCTGAGGCATCTGTGGTGACAGTCTGGCTGGCAGGCGGTGGGCGGAAAGGCAGACCCTTGTTCTGAGAACAGGATGTCGCCCACCAGAGGAACTCCATTTGTAGACAGGGAATCAGGGGAAGAATCCAGTCTAAGTCCTGTGTGTGCTGACACCAAAGATTCTTCAGGTACCATTGAAGCTTTCTCATATAAAGCCATGAACCCCAGTGCTTGCAGGAATTGCCTTGCAGAGAGCTGGGTCATGCATGCCAAGTTCATGAAGTAAGCAGAAAGATCTTCTTGCTTCTGTTGAATGTGGAATACCATCTGGGTGGCTGTATTCAGACTTGCTCCCAGGAAAACAATCTCCCTTGATGGAATCAACTTTGACTTCTTTTTGTTGAGAGTGTAACCCAAAGAAGTGAGAATGTTCTTCACGAAATCCAAATCCTTTTCTAGTTGTTCTGGGGAGTTTACTTGAATGAGACAATCGTCCAGGTAAGGATAAATTTGAATGTTTCTCTGCCTGCAAGAAGCAATGGCTGGAGCCAGGCACTTTGTAAAAACTCTGGGAGCAGTAGATAAGCCAAAGGGCAGTGCAGAGAAATGGAAGTGCCTGTTCCACGCCCTGAAGCAAAGGAACTGCCTGCAGCGAAGGAACTGCCTGCAGTGAAGGAACTGCCTGCAGCGAAGGAACTGCCTGCAACTTTCCCTTATTGGGATGTGCAGATAAACCTCCTTGAGATCCAAAGTCACCAGCCATGAATCCTTGCCCAGCACTGGTAGTAACTGTTGAAGGGTGAGCATCCTGAATTAGGGAATCGCCAGAAAAGTGTTTAGAATAGACAGATCCAGAATAGGGCGTCAGGTGCCCCCTTTCTTGGGTACCAGAAAAAGCCTTGAATAAAAACCTAGGCCTGCCTGATTTGTAGGAACTGGCTCTATAGCCCCCATAGTCAGTAGAGAAGAAATTTGAGTTTCTACCTCTGCCCTGAGAGTTCTGGGTATGTCTGGGTACCCTTGTAAAACAGGGAAGGTGTGAAAGTAAAACTTGTAACCTTGGTTTACTATATTGAGCACTCATTTGTCGTCTGTGATGGTAGTCCATACCTCTGTGAACCTGGCTAATCTTCCCCCCAATGGAAACCCAGGGTCCGCAATGGTAGGCACAAGAAGGCCGGAGTCATTGAGAATGCTTGCTTTGGGAAGCTGGCTTAGACCTCCCTGATTTAGCAGAAGAAGAATTCCATTGTTTAGCCTTTTGAGGGGCAGAAGCCTGCCCTCTGGAAGAACTGAAACCCCTAGGCCTAGAGTGACCCTGCTTGCCAGGATCAGGGAAAGACCAATTCTTGGAAGTATAATGCCTACTAAACCGAGGAGGCTGAACCTGAAGGAAATCTTTTACAGCTTGCATAGATTTTGCCTTATCCTCCAACTTTTTCAGAACCTCCTCAGCCTTATTACCAAAAAGATTGTCCTTGTGCAAAGGAACATCCAGCAATTTAAACTTAATTGGTTCAGAAAGAGGCTGCTCCCTGAGCCAAGCATGCCTTCTAATTATGGAACCAGTGGCTGCTGCCCTGCAGGAAGCCTCCAAAGTGTCAAAACCACAATGAAGTGAATGCTTATTAACTAAAGTGGCAGAATTCAGTAAGTCTTGTAAATCTTTGTTTTCCGTCATGGAAGGAATATCTCCAAGTTTAGCCTTAATAGCCTCCATCGTATGCTGCTGATACTAAAGCATGTGAAAAAGACAATTCACGGATCTAATGGCAAGAGTTGCAGAAGTATACACTTTTTACCCCATCTGTCCAAGGCCCTAGATTCCTTATCAGAAGGCACAGGGTTTCTAGCAATACTAGTCTTAACACCCTTGGGGCCTTGAGAAACAATTTCTAGATCAGCAATAGGGTTCTAAAAAGGAATTGATGAGATTCAGGAACCCTGTAATATCTATCTGGTTTTCTGGGGGCAGGAGGAACAGAATTAGGAGTTAAAGAATTTTCCATGAAGACATCATCCACAACTTCCAAAACTGGAGGTATAGCCAGAGGCTTATGCTGTAGCAAATCTAAAAATTCCCTGATTCTTTTCTTAGACTGTGGAAAATCCTGACATTCCCATTTAAAATGCTCCCTAAGAGTATTCAAAGTATCCCCAAAGGAAAAATCTTCTGGAGGGGAGGCAGAAGGGATAGAGTCCTCAGCATCAGAATCCTCAAAGTCAGAAAAAAGTTGAGAATTTCCTTCTTCACCAGAAGACATACTGGAAATCTCAGAATCTGAGACAGACAAAACATCAGGAGATAATTCCCTAGCCCTCTTTGAAGGAGGGGAATGAGAGCCCCTAATCATGGAAAGAAGATCACAAGTCATCTTTACCAACTGGAAATGAGGTACAGGAGGGGAGGCCGACACCTGCTTGTGAGTAGGTTTGCGGCTGGAAGGTTTACTAGCAATCCGGAGGGACTTGGGAGGCCTAGCAACTGTAGAAGTCTGAGCTAAGGTAGTTGGTCTGGTTCTGATCTCATGTCGAAAAGAAGAGGCGTCAGAAGCCGGTGCCTGCAAAGCAGCTCCGGACCCATCTGAGGTGGCAACAGGCGGAGTGTCTAAAAAATGAAATAGCAGCCTGCAGCATGGAGGACTCTATAAAGGTCTCGGCAGAGGCTTGCGGCTGAAAATCTTCAGACTGCAGGGGCTGCGAAAGCGCCTCACTGACTACCGCTGTGCTGAGGACCAATTTCACCAGTGTGTCATCAGTAGATTTAACCCTAGGCCTGTTGTGGTCTTTGTCTTTGTGTTTCCTTGGAATATCCGAAGTCAGAAGACCAGAAGACGCCATACCGATGAACTTAGGCCAGATTCTGAAATACTTATACAAACTCTTAGCTCTACAGCGTATGGTATGCAGATTAAAGGAAGTGCAGAGATCACAGTTAGGGACATCATGCTCAAGGCCCAAACAAGTTATACAACAGGAATGGAAATCACGGTGCGGAATCTGTTTTCCAGAGGCAAGACAGTCATTAACTTTATCTGACGTTCGTTAAAGCAAGAAAAGAGGATCCTCAATGACGTACTTATCTGAAGGCGTCTTCAACTTGGTAGTCGGAAAGTGAAACGAAGGTAAACGGCCGACCGGTACTAGTGCGAATTGCATCTGCTTCGGGCTCCAGGGCAAGAAAGACTGAGAAAATGGCGTCAGCTGCCTCCCTTTATACCTGACGTACTGACATCAGTTTTACAACCGTCGGCAGCCAAAGTCATATACCAAGGACTTTGGTATTCGGACCGACTGAGGGCTGCCGGGAGCCAGATAACCCATATGTGAGGACTGCAACAGTGAAACACGAAGAACATCAGTCAGATCTTCAGCATCCATTATGGAGTCATCATTGCATATTATCGTGATACAATCTTCTCTACAAGATCAGATTGTAAAGGATTTTAGCATTTAGTTCAAAACCATTACTCTGGCAGCTAGAATGGAGGACTAAAGCTCCAATTTGTTAATCAGCTGCTTCCCGTGACACTACAGGGTTTGAATCATTTCACATTCAAGCAATTTTGAATTTAGACTATGGTCCTTAATGGTCTGAATGCCTAGTAACTATGAACCTATTATCACTGCTTACAAGCACTTTTCTGTTGCATAGCTGATCTAGTTAGGAAATATTATGGCAATATCACCAGCATATTAATTTATTTATTGTAATATATGCAATTTATTCTTCAAGGGTAGCAGGCACTGCATTTGTAGATGAAGCACTGAAATGCAAACTTGTTTGCCAGCAGCAACTACTACATTAGTAATAGTTCTTAATGTGAAAATATTCTGATGACTTTTACATCCACAGAGATTGTAAATATTCACTGATACTGGTAATATTGTAACAGCAGTTTGAGTGGCCTTTTGTAGTTGAAATGTTCTGAAATGGGTAGTTTTGTCATTATTGGATCATATATTTTGTTTTATTGCTTGCTGGAAAAATGGTCAAAACTACAAATTTAAAAAACACTCATTGCTGTATTAAACAAGGAATATAATTTAATATAAACTGGATGGTGAACCAAAGAATGCATGCATTCGTGTAGAGTCCTAAAAATGTGTACAGGGGCCCATGGTTTGAAAACAGCCCAGGGTCAGAGGTACACAATCCGCTACTGGATGGATACACTTTTAACTAATGTCAGTTTCAGTGCATTTTCAATGAATGTGAGTTTCAAGGACAGAGAAGTTTACTGTTCACGCTGTCTGTTTTGAATGTGAGACTGTTTTGTTTAGCAAATGTCCATCAGTGTTTGTGGTATAAAATTTGAAATAACATTTTTTAAATTTAAATCCAAATATGTAATCTTTGTAAAAGTAAAGAAGAACACAGAATGTAGACTGACAGGTCTGAACAGTGTTTATGGTAATTGAGGGCAGACAGACAAGTAATGGGACACTGGAATGGCCATGGGGGGGTGGCCCATTATCCTGCCTAGGGTCCCATTTGACTATGATTCGGCTCTGAGTGCATGTTACTTGGTGCAAATTACTGTCAACAAAATGGATGTCTCTATGCCTGTCACTGATTGGTCAGTAAGTGAAAAAAGAAGAGGGATTCATTTTTCTGGACTGATGTAGCAGCAGGCTTAAATGTTTTTTTTTTATTTACTATGTTGTATAACAAAACTTTTATGATGATTAGCTTTTTCCAGTGCTAATCCAGCTAACCAGAGGTGTCAAGCTTGGATCAGAGTATTCAATTTACTGTTTTTCTATCTTAGTTCTTGTTACTTTTAGTCCAAACAAAAACAAAAAATAGAAAATTTGAGGTGATTTTCCTTTCTTGAGTAGTATTTTAGTTCATTTCGCAGACAGGTGACCGCTGTTGTAAAATCATTTTCAAAATTCTGTTTTTATGTTACAAGCTTTATTTACATACAGTATTGAAATCTATACATTATTAAAAATCTTCAGTCTAATTTTTAAAATCTGATTGGTTCTAATAATTCAGTTATAATGACAATAAAATGAAATATCTCAAGAAATTCCTGATTAGACCTTTAGTAATTTAGAAACCTCTATTGGTGAATTCCATAAACCAATGCCTGTTGTTTGTAAGTCGTAACTGGTAACTTGGTTGGACGTAGTACTATTGGGCCATTTTGGTGATGGAGTGGGTTTGATAGGTGGAAAAATACAGCCAACAGACTGGGCTAGTGTGGTAGGGATTTACATTTGATATGCTAAACACTTGAAGTATATGAATAGGACTGAGGTTATGGTGGGAATAAACTGTATGTTGTGATTTGATGGGGGGATAGCCAATCGTTGCACCATGACGTTGGCAAGTGTAATAGGTGGAACGGACAGTAAGGCTGGATTCTGATTCATTAAGAAAAAACTAATGGGATTGGTGCTACAGTAAACTGACGTCAATTTTGAAATCTCAGTTAATTGAATGGCTGGTATTAGGGTACAAAAATAAATATCCAGTTGGTATCTTTGCAGAAATCCTAAGGTGATCATTATTGGTGTGTGGATATTTAATTTCAATGGTCCACCTTGATTGTGAATGGCCAATGCAGGGCCTTGGTTTTGAAGTCATGAATTGGTAGAAGTATTTGCCTAACTTGCTGCAAATTGGGCCATTGCTTCTGCACATCTCATGGGCTGGTGGGGAATGGGCATTGCCAGTCGTGGAAGCTGGAATTCTTAGGACAGTCAGTCTCTTACGAATGTGATTATGCTTATACCTTTGTATGGCAACCATGGCCATCCTTGGTATTAGTGACTTTAAACCAAAAATATTGACAAAATGTACAATTACGCTGAAGGGTCTGTAATTTAGTGTCTCACCAACAATTCCTATATGACCAGCAACCAAAGCCACATTGTCCCTGTAGAACGCATCTAGGTGCACAGATTTAAGATCAGAAACAACCATAATTGTTACAGGCCAAATTAAAAAACATACAATACAACTAAAAATAAGCATGAACGTGGAAGTTCAATTGCCAAAAAATAAAGGCATCATGCTTCACCTTGGGGGTGCAGACAGGAATGAATCAGAACCCAGTTACACTGTGAGCCAGGAAACAGGCATCCAAGCTAGCACATCACAAATCCTGAAACCCTTTTTGAATTGTATCAGGGGCTCTGTGTATTGAGATCGGGGCAATGCCTCTGTCTCGGTGAGGCTGCAGCAACAGTGCGAAACAAGTCAATAATAGTATCGATCTGCAATTTATAAAATCATATAGGGGTTAGCTTAGGCCAGTGCTAATGCTGGGATTTTACCTTACCTTTTAAATCACAGTGCTTTCACTTTGATGTGTCCTCACAGGGACAAAGGGGTTTTGGTTGTTGGTCATAGAATGGGGATTCTTGTGAGATACATATCTATATCTCCAACATGTATTATTTAAGTGAAGTTTAGATCCTTAGATCTAATAGTTCTGATGCTGTTCATTTTGCGGATTTGTTCCATCAGACTGGGATCCAAGGATGCCCTGTATCCCCGACATAGATCTCATTTTAGTAATCTGTAAGAAACAGAATATAGAGATAGGGCTTTGAGGTGATCAACACAGAACTTTGTGTTAAGGCCCTTTGCGGGTGATCCAGTTGTTTTAAGTATATGGGCAGGTGTATATAGAAGGGGGCATTATACTCAATGATGGGTCTGATGAGTGCCTAATACAGTGACATAGTGACTTCCCTGAACTTAAATGACATGCCCTTACTTATATGTTGAGCAACATAAAATGATTTTCTTATTTTCTTTGACACATGTTGGTCAAATGCCAGGTTACTATGTACAAGTGTCCCTGAATTCCTGACTACCAGGTGTACTCGTAGGGGTGTTTTATTAATGACACAGTTTCCCAAGGTGACCAAATTCCCAAAAGGTACTATTATGCATTTTGAGGCATTGAGCTTTAAGCCGTGGTTTTAGCCCCAGTCATTTTCTGTGTTAGACCCTCTTGTAAGATGTTAGTATCTTGGCGGATTTCTATGACTGCTCCTAGTTTGCAATCATCTGCAAACTTAGTTTGCCTGAGGCCTTTACCATTGGCCTTGACTTCAGAGGAGTAAATGCCAATGAGGAGGCCCAAAACAGAGCCCAGAGGAACTCCTCTGGTGAATGTCCTCTTTGTGAAGGTGGTCTCACCAGTCCTAAGTTCCTGGATCCTATGTGTGAGCCAGTTGGCTATCTAGCATGTTATAAAGGGGTTTATGCCTAATTTATTACGTTTCTTAACATTGCCTGAGTGGGTTATTGTATCAATTGCCTTAGGCAGGTCAAAGTAGGCAGTATGTATCATTTTACCCTCATCCATCACCTTGGTGACCTTTTCAAAGACGTCCACTGGGTTTAGTAGACATGACCTGCCTTAGACAAAACTGTACTAGGTTGGTTCTAGTGTCTGAAGGTTTCCTATGTTTTTGTTGATCATTTCTATGATAATGCATTCCATGGCCTGGCAGATAAGAGTAGTCAGACTTAGGCTATATAGCAGGAAGTACAAAAGCCATGTTGTTTGGAGAACAGAAGATTATATTGGAAGATGGATTGAGTGAGTTGGCTATAAATTAATTTTCAAGGAAGATTCCAAGGCTGGGAAGCCTAGAGGTGGGATAAGAGTCAGCTGACAGTTTTCCAGATAATAGCATAATGTTTTGAGTGAGTACTGCAAAGTTTGTAGATATGAAGTGGAGGGTGAATAATAAATCCTTACATTGGAATAGAAACCAGGGTAGAACCCTATATGTGTCTTACATGTTAATCAAATTTTAGATCTTCAAGGAGTGGTATTATGACTTTAGCCTTCATAACTTTGAAATGGAAAGGGAAAATGTAAGGGAGAAATAAAGGAGTGGAGGGTTAGGAGTAGGTATTACTAGAGGTAGAGATAGAAAGTCTGCTGAAGTGGAGGCTGGAATCCTTGCTGAGAGATGAGATAACATGAGGAAAAATGAGCATTGGGGGAGTACTATGGTCTGTTAAACAGCTGACTTCAGTCAAGAACTTTTGGGGGGAATTGAGAAAGGGTGTTTGATGAGTTTTATAATATGACTTTTATGTCATCTGATTGTCTGTCTAGAAATGTTTCTGAGCAGTGCATGGTGTTGCCTGGAGGTGGGTGGGGGGGTTGCTTTTCCATGCATGCCAAGCATTGTCTCTATGGCTAAAGAGAGATTGGAATTCATAGGTCAGGCAGTTGTTTATTATTTTTTTTTTTGGGGGGGGGGGGTTGGTTATAAAGTTCTGTGATTTTAGGAAAAGGGAAATCCTGAAGATTAGTGAAAATCTCTATGAGTAGTAAGCTGCAGTGATTTGGGTCAGTAGAAGAGAGAATAGAGGACCAGCTGAAGGAAGCTACTATGGTCTTTAATTTGAGAATGCTGGGAATTTATTCTATAAGGTTACAATGGAATAAAGGAAGGATTTTGTTAATTTTATAAAAAAATGTTGAAACTAATGGGACACTGGTCACTGTAAGAAAACGATAAATGGAAATATTAGAAATAATTGGTGAATTGTTAGTAATACTGATATCAAGGAGTGAGTGATAACAACTAGGGTTCAGTAACCTGTTACGTGCGACTGAAGTCATTAAGTAATTGTTATATACTGTTTTGGTTAGGACCAATAAGACTGAGATTAAAGTCCCTAAGAAGACTGAATTCTTAATATTATGCATGGAGGTGATGATGTAAAGAAGGAGGAGTTTCAGTTTGGTTAAAGATGAATGTGTGGGGGGTAAGTGACAGTAAGATGAACAGGGAAGTTATCCTTGAAGGGCAGGCAGAAGGGTAACTAGTTAGGAAGAGAGTCTGAGGAAGTCTTACTCTCAGCTAACAGCTGGACACTTAAATCAAATTTAAAGAATAATAAAGACCTAGGTCTACCATCGAGATAGTAGTTGTACCCTGGAAAGAAGTGGTGAATAGAGCAATCACTTGGGTTTGAGCCAAGACTCTGCTATAGCTATGAGGTCAGGGTTCTAGAGGATGAAGAAGCTGTTAAGTTAGTCTCTTGTGTTCTTAATACTTCAGGTATTAATTAAGAAATTAATCAAGAAATGAGAATGAGCAGGATGAGGATTTGATTCAATGTTGTTACATAAGAGTAGGAGGATTACATGAACTCTGGGGAGCAAGCGTGAATTAGTAGTGCATGCTAGCAGTAGTGGGTGTGAGATGTAAAGGTTGGAATAGGTTTGGACAGATGTGAACACACTGTGAGATGAAAGGAGAGAATAGGTTTGTGCAGATGTGAACACACTGTGAGATGTAAGGGAGGGAATAGGTTTGTGCAGATGTAGCATATTGTGAGATGTAAGGGAGGGAACAGGTTTGGGCAGATGTGAACACACTGTGACATGTAAGGGAGGGAATAGGTTTGTGCAGATGTAACATATTGTGAGATGTAAGGGAGGGAATAGGTTTGGGCAGATGTGAACACGCTGTGAGAAGTAATGGAGTGAATGGATTTGTGCAGATGTGAACACAATGTGAGAAGTGAAGGAGGGAATGGATTTGTGCAGATGTGAAAACACTGTGAGATGTAAGGGAGGGAATACGTTTGTGCAGATGTGAACATACTGTGATATGTAAGGGAGGGAATAGGTTTGTGTAGATGTGAACACACTGTGAGATATAAGGGAGGGAATAGGCTTGTGCAGATGTGAACACGTGAGATGTAAGGGAGGGAATAGGTTTGTGCAGATGTGAACACACTGTGAAATGTAAGGGAGGGAATGGATTTGTGTAGATGTGAACACACTGTCAGATGTAAGGGAAGGAATAGGTTTGGGCAGATGTAAACATGTTGTGAAATGTAAGAGAGGGAATAGGTTTGTGCAAATGTGAGCACACTGTTTGACATAAAGGAGGGAATGGATTTGTGCAGATGTGAACACACTGTGATATGTAAGGGAGGGAATAGGTTTGTTGTGCAGATGTAAACACGTTGTGAGATGTAAAGGAAAGAATGGATTTGTGCAGATATAAACACACTGTGAGATGTAAGGGAGGGAATGGATTTGTGGAGATGTGAACACACTGTGACATGTAAGGGAGGGAATAGGTTTGTGCAGACGTAACACATTGTGAGATGAAAAGGAGAGAATGGATTTGTGCAGATATGAACACACTGTGAGATGTAAGGGAGGGAATGGATTTGTGGAGATGTGAACACACTGTGACATGTAAGGGAGGGAATAGGTTTGTGCAGATGTAACACATTGTGAGATGTAAGGGAAGGACTAAGTTTGGGCAGATGTGAACATGTGAGATGTAAAAGAGGGAATAAGTTTGTGCAAATGTGAGCACACTGTGAGATATAAGGGAGGGGCTAAGTTTGGGCAGATGTGAACACGTTGTGAGATGTAAGGGAGGGAATAGGTTTGTGCAGATTTGAGAACGCTGTGAGATGTAAGGGAGGGAATAGGTTTGGGCAGATGTGAACACACTGTGAGATGTAAGGGAGAGAATAGGTTTGTGCAGATGTGAACACATTGTGAGATGTAAGGGAGGGAATAGGTTTGTCCAGATGTGAACACATTGTGAGATGTAAGGGAGGGAATAGGTTTGTCCAGATGTGAGCACACTGATTATTGAAGATGGAAAAAGATTGGAAATCATGCAGGTATTTGAAAGAAATATACAGCTGCAGAGCTGGCTTGATAGATGTAGTGTTCAAAATATATTGTATTGGCTAAACTCAATGTTAAATGATCACTAATATGGATTATACATAGGTGGGTATAGTTGCAATGTATCTCAGTAACACATTATTCATAAGTTCTTCACAGTCAAACATCAACATTGTACACAATAAGTGGCTGTATTTGATAGTCTGGCCAGATTGTATGTGAAAACAACTGATTATTAGTAGCACAATCCCATTTCTTCAATATTCCCAGAAAAAAACATGTAGTGTGTGTGCTTGTGTATGTGTGTGTGCTTGTGTCTTTGTGAGTCTGTGTGTCTTTGTGTGTGTAACTTGCATAAGAACTGGTTTGCCAGAGGCAGTACATGTGCGTGTGTGTGTGTGTGTGTGTGTGTGTGTGTGTGTGTGTGTGTGTGTGTGTGTGTGTGTGTGTGTGTGTGTATTTGTGTTTGTGTATGTGTGTGACGTGTATATGCTCGCATGTTAAAATGTGTGGAAGAAGAAGTTACCTTGATTTTTACCTGTGGTCATGCAGTGTACAGGTGGGGCAAATATGTAGTTGCTGTCAGACATACATACACAACAAGTTTCCTTACACCTACCCCAAATAGATTCCCTGTTTAATTCAACTAGCCCTGCTAAGTACAGACTGTTGGTACAGCTAGAATTCTTTTGTCTAGCATTAAGAAGAAAGACAGGAACAGTTAACAAACAGTAGTGAGATACAGAATGCATTACTATCCACCTAGACACTCAAGAGAGCTTCTGGATCCCTGACATCCTCAGACCTGGGATATATAAGTAGATTTTGACACAGTGTTAGTGAGGGCAGCATCCATCATCTGCCCTAGTCCCAACCTTGTCTAAAACTAGTCAAGCTCACAGGTGTGCACAGAATTTCACTATATCATGTGTTGTGACTGGCTTGGGACAGTGTGATAACTATTTCTTTAACTTTTCTGATAATCAAGCCATAGAGGTTTGCAGAGAAGGTTGCTGTCCTTTGTCTGCAGGTTCATAGGCTTGTACTATGCTAATGACCACTGGGACCTTTTTAAGCCTAGCCATGCATAGCAAATCTCTGTCAAGTTCTGGTACCCCTGAAAAGTGTAAGCAGATTTTTGGGAGATGAAACCTTTACAAGCAGAAGCCTGGGAGATGAACCATTTACAAGCTGTCTTTGTGCATTAGACACATGCGTGCCAAACCAGGGCTGAATTTCCTATTCTCCATTCAGTTGTCCAAATTGCATTTGAATTGGGTTAGGGAGGAACTCTGCTTCACATCGATGGGCAGCCTGTTCCAGACATGTAGTAGTCTCTGGGATACATACCTGTCTCTCCAGCAAGTCATATTTATATCATGGGCAAGGTTTATATCTTTAGAATGAATTTGTTTTGTGGGTATGCAGGAGGTCTATCAGAATGTGGTCTGATGATGCCTTGTATTTCAGGCATAGATCTCTCCTCAACAACCTGTAGGAAACAGAATTCAGGGAGGGCTTTGAGGCAGTCTGTATAGGATATGTTATTTACACCCATATTGTTTTTGTGAGGAACCTCTGTGGGCATTCCACTTGTTGGATGTGCCTGGTTAGGTAAATACCAAAGGGGGCATCATACTCAATTATATCTCTGTTGAATGCTGAATACAGTGGACCAATGACCTCCTTGGACCTTTGTTTATAAGTTGCACAACACAGAATGATTTCCTCTGTACCATAGACATATGATGTTCAAAGGCTAGATTACTGTCTACATGTGTCCCCATGTCCCTGACTACTGGGTCAATTCCTAGGGGTGTGGTGTCAATGCAATAGTTGCCAGGAGTGGATGACTTCCCAAAGGATACTATTATGCATTTCTTGGCACTTAGTTTTAGTCCATGGCTCTGACACCAATTATTTGCCTATGTCAGCCCTTCTTAGAGAATATTAGTATTGGTGGGAGATTTTATGACTGCTCCTAATTTGCAGTCATCTATATATCTGATCGACCACATGCCCTTGACATTGGCCTTGACTTCAGAGAAATAGATGCCAAAAAGGAATAGTACTAGAACCAATCCCTGAGGGGCTCTCCTAGTGACTGGCCCCTTTGTAGAGGTGGACTCCCCAATTCTAACTTCCTGGGTCATGTCTGTGAGACAACTGGCTATCCACTGGATGACATAAGGGTTTATACCCAACTTCTTGGGTTTGTCAACAATGCCTGAGTGGGTATTGTGTCAAGTGCCTTGGCCCAGTCAAGGTAGGCACTGCAAATTGTTTTGTCTTCATCCATTGTTTTGGTGGCCTTCTCAAAGAAGACCATCAGATTGAGTAAGCATGGCTACTCTTCACAAAACCAAACTGGATCAGGTCCAGTGTCTGGAGGTTGTGTATCCATTCTTGATCGTTTCCATGATAATTCTGTAGTTTCCAGGGTCTGTAGATGGTCCACCTTTGTGCAGAGGGATAATGGTTGCCATTATCCATTCATGAGGCATGAAGTCTGTTTGGAGGCTACAGATAAATAGTGATTCCAGATGGCCTGTTAGGTCATGTTTCATGCCATTTAGAAGGCAGCCTGGGATACTGCCAGGGCCCATCAATGTAGTGTTCTTGGCCTTAAACATAGAATTGAGAACCTGTTCACTTGTGATAGCAGGGGGAGCTACATTTGATGGTATTTCCTGAGGAAAGGCTGTGGAGGAGAGACAGATAAAGTCAGAGCTGAATTTGTCTGTCAGCTGGTTTGCTATATCTTCTGGCTTACTTCAGGTGGCTCCACTTACAGTTAGCTCTGTACATAACTGTGCATTGTCTTTGAGGTTGCAAACACAGCTAAAGAATGTGTTGTGGTTGCCCTTGGCCTGGGAGGTCAATTTTAAGTCAGATTTGGTTTTGGTAGACTTTATTTGTCCCCCAAGTTGTTTGTTTAGTTTGTTGAGGGCACTTTTATCATGCAGAGGCAGAATACTTTCTAGAAGCAACAATTTAGAATGCATTATTTTAATCATTAGTTTTTCACTTTCCTCACAATTAAACATTAGACATGTATACAGGTATCTGTCATTTGGAGGTAGGTTAAAGAGCCATAATGTGAATATGTCTGATAGCAACAAGTTAATACATAATAATATCACCAATATGCTAACACAAACAGCTTCTAACCACCTATAAAATTATTCTGCATCCATCTGCTCGTCCAGCACTAAATAACATTTTACACAACTATGTCCACAGTCAGTCATTATTATCCAATGAGCAATAACTTCTGTCTGTCCACAAATCTATCAAGTCTGCCAGCCATTGTCTGCACTCATGCCATGTTGCTAAGACCTGGAACTCCTTACTTGTATCCATCAGGTCAATGACCCTCCATCCCATCCTTCAAAACCATTCTGAAAGACTTCCTAGCCAAAAGCTGGTTCTGTTCTTTGCTCAACACCAGAATAAACTATATCCTTAAATGTGAACAGATACCTATTCATACCTTACACCTCCTTACTCTCCCTTCTTCACTCACCTCTTTAATTCCATCAGTTCCTCTCCCCTGGTTTTCTCTCTAAATATAACATATGCCTGCTTTTTTCTCACTTCATATTTCAATTCCTGTTTGTGTTATACTAATTTACCTTTAATTTCTCTATAAACTGTCTAAAATTTCTCTAAATATTAAATCTTTTTCATAGAACTTGTATCTATTCTTAACCAGTGTTTCATTTTATGTCTTATTTGGTACAAATACTTAAACTGTAATTGTAAAATTATTGTTCTTAAAATGTTTTGTAATACTTTAGAGCTTTTCTCCCCAGGCCTGCACTGAAAAGGGGATCCTATCCAGTCTGACTTTCCAGGTAATCAAATGTCAATAAATAAAACAATAAATATAAATAAATACTTTGAAAGCTATTACTGTGGAGATTTGTTTATAGTTGCCTCAGTCTAACATCAGAGGAGTACAAAGAAGATGGCTGTCTTTTGGGAATAAGGGTGAGGAGACATGCTGCGAATATGTATGACAGCATCAACTTAAAATGCAAGGCTGTAGCCCTTTGTCCTTTCCTTTTGTCCAAGTGTAAGACCATAGGGGTACACAAAAGTAATCTTTATTTTTTTGGGGGGGGGGGTAATGTGGTAGGCAATATTCCCATAAATGATGTATATATCTGTGATGTCCGGCTATATCCTACTGGACTGCCACCAATTAAATGTGATGTCTGACCAATACCCCACCGGACTGCCAACAATAAAATGTGACATCCCTTACTATCCTAAGTCAGTATCTAAAGAGTTGCAATCCTCACTACTGACTCCCTTGTGAGACTGCCACTTAAACAGGAGGAATATTTCACAATTTTCCCCTAAGAGCACAACAGGAACACACACTATAATTTGGGACTAGACTGTATACTTCTGTCCACCCCTAATGTAACTCCTTATTACACACTTTAGAGAATTGTGTCCCAGTTGAATACCTCTGATACACTCACACTCAAGGTAAATTTAAGTCTCACACATCCAAACACTTTTGGGAAAGCCTGACACAGATTTCCAGCTGAGTCCCTTTCCCAAAATAATACGGTAATGCTGCCCTTCCAAAGGGGTGTCCAATTATGAAAATTATATATCAAAATAAATGATAGCTATGACCAGAAGGGACCAGGCCTTCAAGGTGACCTGGGGAGTATCCAACAGGTATAAGCACTCTCTAATCTCCGAACAACACTCTGATTTCCAGCCACAATGTAAATGAAAAACATCCAATAATAAGTAAAATGACTACAAGACTATAAATCAATAACTTTCAATAAAAACGGGAATTTAGTCACCAGAAATATAAAATTAAACTTCAGGATAGAAGTCCATCATTCTAGAAAAACTCTGAATAACTAAACTTTGCTAATCTAACTATAGCATACTGTCCCTGATCTAATCTAACACATAACAGCAAGGCAAAAGCAGGCTTACAGTTTTAGGTGAGTTCTCTTTCATGGGTGTCCACTGACTGCAACTCTTCACTAACAACTGCCCTTCACAAACTGCTCAGTACTTGACTAACTGCACAGTTTAACAATCGCAATGGTCTTATTTTTGAAAAAAATAGTCAGCTGTTTGAAGAAGTTCTTTTTCCTGTCAATCAGCTGTTCAAATAACCACCTAGCAACCAGGAACATTCTAATGACATCACCAGCTGTTCAGCTGATTCTCCACAGTATTTTAGAATCTCCCTCTCAAACAAACACAACTAGAAATGTATCAAAACACTGACATATTCCTTAGACATTTTGTTTAAACAGGGAAATACTCAACATTTAAAAAACATATTTACATTTTCACAATTAGACATGCTGGCATACAATACAAGTTAGTCTGAGAATATACACAAATCTCCTGCCAGACATGCTAACACAGATGACAGTGTTTTCATTTTCTTCACAATATCCTTGCAATAATTTCTCTTCTCAGTTTACTGGGAAGTACTATTTTGTCAGTTTTTAATATTAAGCTTTGAAAACAACTTATTTCTGTCTTGAAAAAAAATAAGACCAAATTTCTTTCCTTACTCATGATTTTTGTTCAGGCTGTCATTGGATCATAAAGTTGGAAAAAAGGATCAAAAATGTACCTCAACACATCTAGAATACTTTGATTTTGGGGGCAAGTTATGATGTGAGAAAAAGGCTGAAGAGTAAGACAACATATGAAAACTAATTTCTTTCCTTGTTCATGTTGTTTTCAGACCATAATTAGATCCAAAAGTTTGGAAAATAGTCTAAAATGCACCTCAGAGTTTCTAGAACCCCAGACTCCTGTTTAATTCATGTATTTCCCTACCCTTATGACACTGCAGCTTTTGTAAGTTGTAGTCTGTTGAAAGGAATGAGGAAAAAGCTGAAGGCTAAGATGTGTGAAAAATGAAAAAAAGAAAAAAAATCTGTCTATATGGTATGGGATGTTTAACACAGGGTGGTACTAGTGGATAGCAGAGGGGTGTCATGGAGTCATTTGCCTACAGCTCCATTTCACTTAATGCCAGCCATGCCTGGTACCAGTCTGTGAAACAGGCAAGTGTAACAGATATGAACTTTTTGGCTTACTGCTGCAAACAAAAGACAAAAAAAAAAAAAATATGATATCTAGCTCTCAGCTGTAGAACCTAAGCATTAGGAAAGGTAAAACAACTAAGGGCAAAGAGTCAAAATGAGAGACAATTTTTAAATGTTGTCTGGATTATTTTAAAAGGATGAGAGGATAATAGTATTTCCGAGGTTCTTTATGGCTTCTGTGAAGTACAGGAATATAAAAAAGCCTATAAAACATCACTCTAAAAATAGTAAATTAAGACCTGTATACTGTTTAAATGTATTCATTTACAGAAGCATAAGTGCAAGTTATATACTGAGATGGAATCATCTAACGCTGTTACAAATGATTGATTTAACAGTTTAATTTCAAATATCACTATTAATAATGTAAAACAACACTACTCTTGTAGTAAAGAAGTGCATAAGCTGCAGTTCTGTCCTCTGTAACGAATGCAGTTTATATATGTTTGTAACTGCATGCAGAATAAAGTACCCTTTGTTGAACACCAGGATGATCGTGTTTGATAAAAAGCATCTTCCCTCTCGTTTTGCTGTTTTGCGCTTGATTATGTTCTAGTTCTGTTTCTGGTGCATCCCTATCAACCCTTTAGAGCAAGAACTCGGGGCAAAGTTTAAAGCAATGGGGGGGGGGGGACAAAAGGCCCAAAAATAGAACAGATTTTAAATATTGGTCTTATAAACTTAGACATTTGCTAGAATAGTATGTTTTTTGTTACATGCATTTTTTTGAAGGATGTAAAGTCAGAAACGCAAATGTGATCTGCCAGAAAAAAACATATATTTTATGAGGTACAGACCAAAAATATGAGGCAAAAATCTGGACACTCTATGAAAATCTAAACAGTTGAGAGGTATGACCTGGTGTCCTGTTACCTTACTTAATGTATATCATCTTAAGAAGTACTATACAGGTATGTAATATATTTTCCATGGTCTCTTGCATGATGATGTAGCATCATGCTCCAAACCACACCATGAAGGGAGAAGTGTAATAGAAAGAAAAATGTTTAATGAATATTTTATTTTGAATTTCATTTCAAGATGGATTCCTGTTAATTTTAGTTTGCTTTTGATGATTTATTTCCTACAAACATGAAAAACACCAACACTGATGTCCCACTCACTAGGTTGAATAAGGAGAAAGTAACAGTCAGCTGCCTGTCAAGTGCCAGGATCTGACACATAACGCATACACTCAGTTTGCTCAACAACAGGTATAAATATGACTCTGTCATTGTACATGTGGGTGTGAATGACCTGAGACATAGCTCCCTGGACTACATGAAAAGAGACATGGAGGAGCTTTTAGATTATGTAGCCCAGGTGGGTATGACCCTAGCCCTGAGCAGCATCCTACCATCACCCACAATAATACCACAGTACAAGCAGAAAATGATTGATTTCAACAACTGGCTATGTTTCTGGTGTCATTCTAAGGGGATCCAGTATCTGTCTGCCTGGAATGACATGACTGACAGACCTCGATGCTTTGCCAGAGATGACCTGCATCTGTCACCCCTGGGCTTCTGGATACTGGCCAAGGCTCTTGCCATCCCTATAGTGCCTTTTTTAGGCAGTATTTCAAAGACCGAATTACCACCGTAATGGCTACAAGTGCAATCTGAGGGTCATGTTGCTTAACGCTAGAAGTCTAAATCTCAAAATGCACTCACTCGAGGCACTCCTTAAAATGGAGAACATCAACATTTGTGCTGTAACAGAGACCTGGTTCAAGACAGTAGAAAGCACCCCTGCACTACCAGGCTATAACTCATTCCACACCTTTTGGCCCCAGAACATAGACCAAAGCTCCAAAGGTGGTGGAACCTCCATATTCATAAAGGATGCACACACCTCAAGACTGGTAGCCCAATATAATGCATCAGAGATACTTCAGGTGCAGCTAACATTGGGTTAGACAGCGATTCAGGTCGTAGCCTGCTATAGGTCCCCAACCATGTCCCAAGACTTGCACTCCATGTTCCTAAGCACCCTGCTGAATATTAGAGTCCAACCTAATACTCTCTTACTAGGTGACTTCAACTACCCCTCCATTAACTGGGTAAACTACTCATGTACCAATACACTTGCCCAACTTTTCCTGGAGTTCATTAATTCCAATGCCCTGGACCAGCTCGTTCTTACCCCCACTAGAGGTAGCAACATCCTTGACCTGGTCATTACTCACATGAGCGACCATTGCTCTACACCAATAGTCAGCTCCTCCCTGGTTAGATCCAACCACAAACTAATCGTCTTGGAAATCCACCACCCCCCCCCCCCCCAGCAAAGGTAACCACCATGAAAAACTTCTCCAAAGTTAACTTTGGGATCCTAAAAACAGAGGTGGCTAACTTCACGGCACCCATGCAAATGGAGAATAGTTGCGAGACTGCAGAATCATACACCAATGCACTGTACAAACACGTACACAAATGCACGGATCTCGCCATACCCAATAGAACCAAGACACTCTCCTCCAAAAAAAAGGAATCCAATCTGGTGGTCCCCTGCCATAAACAAACTCTACAACAGAAGGAGGAAACTGATGTGGAATAAGGTGAAGTCCCAAGACTGAAAAAACTCAACAAAAAGTTGAGATCCCCTCATCAAATCCTCTAAAGCTAGCTATGAAAACAGAATTGCAGCAGATAATACCAGTACACTGGCCAACAGATTCAGTGCCAATTTTACCCCCCTCTGCCCTCCAAAGGACCAATTACAATACCAGCAGATTGCCAGGCACCAAGTACTACTGCTGCACAAGTTAAAACAGCACTGTCCAAGGCCAAGAATACAGCTTCTATGGGACCTGACAATATCCCTAGCTGTGTTCTACATGAACTACAGAGTGAACTGGCATCTCACCTGTGTGCTCTGTTCAATCACAGCATCACCTCAGGCTTTGTCCCTGCTGAATGGTACACTGCTACAGTCATCCCTCTCTACAAAGGAGGAGCGACTACAGACCCTGGGAACTATCACCCCATTAGCCTGATGAGTCTGATATGCAAAGCTATGGAACGCATCATCATGGACCTAATAAACAAGGATATAGGGAATCTCCAAACTCTGGATCCCACACAATTTGGTTTTGTGAAGGGTAGATCATGCCTGCTCAACTTGGTTGACTTCTTTGAGTCAGTCACCAGAGCTGTGGATGAAGGCAAGGTGGTTCATACAGCCTACCTTGATCTGGCCAAGGCTTTTGATACCATTCCCCACTCAGGAATTAAACTCACTAAGCTTTGCATCAACCATTATATCACTAGGTGGGTTGCAAACTGGCTCACAGATAGAACCCACAGTGTGAAAGTAGTTGACTCCAAGTCAGACTGCCGATTAGTCATGAGGGGAGTCCCACAGGGTTCGGTCCTGGGTCCTCTCCTGTTTGGTATCTACTTCTCTGAAGTCCAGGCCAACACGAAGGGACTCTGGCTGACAAAGTTCACAGATGATTGCAAGTTGGGAGCTATTATTAACTCCCCAAGTGATGTTGACATCCTGCAGAATGGCCTCACTGTGACCAACAACTAGTGTCAGAACCATGGCCTTAAGCTCAATGCCAAAAAATGTGTCGTCACCCCCTTTGGGAAAAAAACAGTTCCCATGAATTACCACATTCATGGTAGTCCATTGAACACAGAAGACGTTATAAGAGATCTGGGAACACAGGTTGACAGCAATATCTCTTTTGATCACCATATTGCCACTGTGGTCAAAAAGTCCTTCTATGTGGCACATCTCATTACTAAGGGTTTTGCATCCAGGAAGAAAGAGGTCATTGTCTCCCTCTACTCTTCCCTCATTAGGCCAATCATTGAGTACAATGCCCCATTTGGCATGTACCTCACTAGACACCTGCAACAACTGGAGAGGCCGCAAAAGTACGTCACAAAGAGGATCATAGGTCTTAAACACTTGTCCTATATGGACAAACTCAAAAAACTCCAACTATTCTCTGTCTCATATCGCCTACTTAGAAGCGATCTCTGCTTGACTTACAAAGCCATGTTTGACCCAGCTCTGTTAGAAATGCTACATCTAAAGAAATCCCAATCCCTCCACACCACCTGCTCCAGAGACCTCAACCTCATTACCACAATTAACAGAACATGCTGGAGGGACAGGTTCATAACCCAGAGACTGCCCATGCTATGAAACAGACTTCCCATACATGTAAAGTACAGCACATCGCTGACCCTCTTCAAGAAAAATCTTGATGAGTGGATGGGAAACAAAAAATTCACCCCAGGGATAACACCAGTGGCTCTACTTGACAGAGGCACTGGGAATGAAGGTCGGGTGCCACTATGCCAAGGTAATCCTATGGCTAGGCTTGTAAAGGCCCCAGGGCAATTAGCCTAGTACACAGCTATGAACCTATGTCCAAGTGTAGAAAGTTATTTTTTGGAATTTGGAAAGTGAGCCTAATATGCTAGGATGTAGACTGATAGTCAGAAGATCCTTAGGTAACAAAATTAATGCAAGGGTGTTCATCTTAATTGGTAAGTGGCTGCAGATTAGTAGTAACATAATATAAACAAATTAAGCTTTTTGTACTCATGGAGTATATTAGGTGCCTGCTTTGAGTGGATAACCAAGGAGTACATTTATTCTTTATTATTTTTGTTCTAGTTGGAGACAGTCTATTGAGGGTTTTCAGGAAATGTGTGTTAAATTTGTGTACAGCTTTGCCAAGCTGAATATTTTTCAAGATACACCAGTTAAAGGAGCTCAGAATTCTGATAAATGTATCAGTGTTAAAATTATTGAGGTTATGGGATGTTCTAAGAAATGTTGTTTGACATGACAGGCACAGAGTCTGTTTGGTTTTTTTAGTTCTTGATTGTGAGTTTGTCCGCGGTCTGCTAGAATGTCATTTATGTTTCCTTATAATGCTTATGTTGAAGTCACCTAGGAACCTAACCATTCCTCTCAACCTCTCAGTACAAGAAATCCGAACAAAAACAGAAATAATGGGAGAATAAAAGCACAAAAATAGGGACAGATTTTAAAAATTGTTCTTACAAACTTAGAAAGTTGCTAGAATAACAGTTTTTTGTTAGCATGCATTTTTTCTGAAGCATATGAAGTCTGAAATTCAAATGTCTGTTTTCATTCCTCAGTGATTTACCAGAAAATCCCAAATGTCATGAGGAACAGATCAAAAATATGAGTCAAAAATTTGAACAGTCTGTAAAATTCTGGACAGCTGAGAAGTACAAACTTAATACAAACTAATCAAGGACCTCTCACCTGCTGTCTTCAAAAGTGAACCATATTTAAAGCCCTACTGATACATAGGCTCAAACTCTCAAATGTAAGAGAAACCACTATTTTGTTCCTCCTTGCAGCTGCAACATTGGATGTATTTACAACAGATCTCTGTATTTGGCTTTTTAGAATGTACACTCTGATCAGTCCGGTACTACAGAAATCAAGAAGAAATTTGTTGAACTTGCAGAAACCTCTGCCTCACAGGTGAAGGACTTGTTGAGCTGCTTGTCAGATCACTGCATGAGAGGCCATAGATATGACAAAGATACTAACTTGACTGGGGAATCTGCTGGTGCTCAGACATATTTGGGCCACAGTGCCTGATGCACTGGTGAGCACACTTGTGCTTTGCACTGGTAAACAATACGTTTGAATACACTCAAAATATTATTGTAAACCCAAAAAATTAAGCTAAGCACTATAGAATATCAGATGTAAAATAATTCCAATGATGATGAAGACAAGGCAGAGTGCAAAAACCACCATTCACCTCTAAGTTGTTTGCAGATGATGGCCGGACCAAGCAGACATTCTTGTATAGCTCAGTCAGAAACTATCGGCCATTGATAGTTCCCAGGAAGGGGACTGGACAGGTTGTTACTGAGTGCTATACATTACAATTTGCCATCAAAGATCCTACTTTTACTGCAACACTCATCTGCAAAAAAGCCTAAGTTTGCATGATAAGACTACTTCACTTATACCTTCATTAGGTAGACATAGACCATTTGAAAGCTGAGGAAGGCATGTCCGTGGCAGTCTGGTTACAGAACTGATTAGACAAACCATATCCCTCCCTGGATCCTTCTGATTATTTGCTTCCACAAAAACCTTTCCTACCTCTGCCAGTGTAAGCCTCCCTACCAACCATTTATTTCTCTGCCACACATCTGCCTTCAAACCTCAAAGAAACACATTCACCAAACATTTTTTTCACACCCTGTAAGATGCTCACTTACACGCTCAATAATAATCAACGTTCCAGATTTATATTCTTTCATCCTCCATTTCTTTCCTTCAGCTTTCAAAACATCAGAGTATCAAAAAGCCACAAAACCTCACTCCTGCCACCCATAAAATGCACATTTTTCTCCTTTTAGCTGACAAAATAGCTTTTCCTTTGATAGATTCATAGATGTATACTATGCTAACAAAGATTAGTACCTTTATAAGCCTAGCCATGCAACCCTAATGTGGCCCTTGTATCTCACACATTTATATTAAGAGGGGGAATGTTAGTTAGAAAGTTGCTAGAAATTATACAGAGGGGTTATGTTATTTTGGACATAGTTTACTGTCTACATCTGTCCATCAGAGAAATGGGGGCCAGCCATGGAATGAATTGATTCCTGTCATCTTATGAATCCATGAAATGAACAAGAATCCAACCAATAACAACACCAGAAATGTGGAAAAAACAACAAATGTCAAGATAAAACTCCACAGATTTATTATAGACAGTTAAGTGCTTTCATCCCCAAGTGGGACTTCTTCAGAACTGCCATTATTAAAACAAAATCCATTTAAATACATCTCAAACTAATCATGTGAATCCAATGAACCAGTCAATTTAATAAAACACTTAATGTTATGTGTGTAGAACCTAGTGCTTGAACAAAAACACAAATACATAAAACAGTATAAAAATAAATGCATATACCCCTGAATAATAAATGGGTTCATATTAAGACAACAGACCCTTAATTTATTAGATGTTGAATGTATACATGTACATAAAGCCTGACAAAGGTGGTGGACTTGTAGCCATGAATACTAATGATTATGTGAACAGGATGAGCAGTCTTTTATTTAGTGACACCTACATTGAAATTTCCAAGAATTAACTCAATATTGCCTGTGCTAAAATTGATATGTGCTTGTATGGTATGTTAATGCAGGGACAAATAAATATTGAGGAATATGAGTTTATGGAGAATAAATGGCCAGCTGTGGCTGGAATTTTCAGTATACCTAAAACCACAAGTGTCTGATTGATCCACCTTTGAGACCAATTGTGGATGCTAATAGAAGTAAGACACACTGTATAGCTAAATTCTTGGGCAATCTACTTAAAGACTCTGTTCCCAAGTTGCCACAAATATGTCGGAATTCTTGGGACTTTTTGAGCAAAATTGCTAATATTGAGTTTAGCGCAGACTGTTACCTTGCAACTATTGCCATATATCACTTGTATTCTATTATCAACCACCGCGAGGGCCTTAAGTGGTTGGAAGAAATTTTGTTTGATATTGAAGTATTAGATTTTAATAGAGTCAATGTGCCTGTGACTTTAATATACTTGGTACTATCTTACATTTTTTTATTTTTGAGGGTCATTTATTCAAACAGCTTACTAGAGTGGCTATGGGGGCAGCCTGTGGCCCCAGTTTTGCTAATTTAGTGATGACTAATTGGGAACGGATTTAAATTTTTAACGTCACCTACAAAAATTGTTGTTGGAACTATTATACCCATTTTTAGACAATATCTTTATTGTTCGGACTGATACTGAGAAGAAATTGAGTGAATATTTGGAATATATTAATGTTTCCACACTTTTTTTCAATTTTACTTTTCTTATGATGTTGCTAGTTTCAAATTTTTGGACATGATGCAGTCTAAAGATCATGTGAATGGATGTTTTATTTCTAATATCCATAGGAAGCCCACTTTCTCCAACAGTTATTACTGCTATCATAGCTGGCACCCAAAATTTCAGAAAAAAGCCATGGATAAAGCCAGCTGGTAAGGCTTGCTAGAATGGTTTCAGATGATTCTGTATTTTTAGTGGAGTGTGACAAAGTGTCAGAGATGGTGCTATACAACTGAATTTTTACTGGACATTAAAAACGAAGTTGTGGGGAAAAGGCAGAGGGGGGTTTATATGCCCTTGCTACTAAAAACGTTTAGTATTTGTGGTGGACCACTTATTGTAAAACACTCCATGGTGAGAGTGGATAAAGGGGTGGACTTTGGTAAACCCTTTATTCTAACTTTTACCATTGACACCTATAGAATAGTGGATTGTATTTTAGAAAACTGGCTCATTATATCCTCTGATGAACACTTGAGGAGGCTGGTGGGTGACAGGCTGAAAATAGTGTATAGGAAAAATAAATGTTTTAAGAATCTAATGAAAAGAAAAGCCAGGAATGTGAGCAGCACACTGATAGTGGCATATTTAAATGTGGGTGTGATAGGCAGTGCCAGTTTATATTAGTGGGGGATACCTTTTATATAAAAGGGCATGAATTTAAAGTTAAAGGCATTTCAACTGTGAGTCTAGCTGGATAGTTTATACTGCCAGTTGTGATTTTTGTCCTGCTTTTTATATAGGGGAAACCTAAAGAAAACTAAAGGAGAGAATTTTTGAACATGACCTGGAGATTAACAAGGCAAAAACTACAAATGCATTGTACAGACACATACATGCTTGCCCTAGTCGCAGATTTAAATCAACATTTCTGGGGCAGATAAAAAGAGACCCAAGGGTCTATATTATTGAAGAACACTTGCTGGTTAGAGAACTTGTTTGGCAGTTGAAATTAAATGCTACAGCACCCCCTGGGTTGAATGAAGCTTGCTCTATTAGCCCTTTATTAAAGTTAAAAAGTTTATGTATTTAGTAGTTTTTTTTAGAATAGATATTATTTATATATTTTTAAAGTTGGTGTTATTTAAACGTACATTCAATATCTAATAAATTAAGGGTCTATTGTCCTAATATGAACCCATTTATTATTCAGGGGCATATGCATTTGTTTTTATACTGTTTTATGTATTTGTGTATTTGTGTTTTTGTTCAAGCACTATGTTCTACACACACATAACTTTAGGTGTTTTATTGTTTTATTAAATTCATTGGTTCATTGGATGTCACATCACATGATTAATTTGAGATGTATTTAAATGGTCTGTGTTTTAATAATGGCAGCTCTGAAGAAGTCCTACTTGGGGACAAAAGCGTTTAAATGTCTGTAATAAATTTGTGGAGTTTTATCTGAACTTTTGCTGTTTTTTTCCCCACATTTCTGGTATGGTTATCTTATGACTCCATTCTTTTTCTTCATTTTCATTCATCACATCACATTTACTTTTTAAGTTATACTATTTCTATAACATTTTGTTTTACCACCATAATCATTACATTCACTTTTCTCTTCTATGTACTTACTCCATGCAATAATACTCTAAAATCTTACGCACAGGTCCTCCACTGTTTATACCTGCAGCCTTAGAACTCCAGAAAAAAATCTATTGTTTTTAACAAGTTATTTTTGTAAATGAGAGACATTGAATTTCCACATTCCTTTCCCATACTTCTTACAATCATCACACCAGCACATATTTCTTCAGAATTAGTGAGACCTGTGAATGCTTTTGATTTCTACAGACATAAATACATGCCAGTACACAAACTCTCCCATTAAAAAGGATATTGTTTGTTTCTTACGCAAGATAAATATATCTTTAGTCCTGAAATAAATTTTATTCCAGCATTTTGAACACTTTTCAAGTATTTTTCCATCACCCAAATGTTTTGCTTTTTCCCATTTACAATGATTTATTTTCCCACCTTACGCAGGACTTTGCTTACAAAGCAAAAAGATTCAATAGCTTTAACTATGCTACTTAGACTGAAAAGACATACGACTAAGTCAGAGTCATTGAGGAATATATTTTATAATTAACAGCAGCAGGTAATATTCTGTATTAAGACAGTCAGTTCTTTGGTGTCATCTATTTCTACTTCTGCAAACCTATCAATACTTCCAGAACTGCATTCTTCCATTTTAGTTTCACCTTTGCATTCCATCCACTTCAAAATTGAATTCATATAGTCTGACAAGTGTAGCTCCTATGATCAGCTTATTTTGATTTCATTATTTACTGAAACCACTTTCATTTATATTGTGTAAGCTAATTAAGCCAGTGGTGCACTGCTGCGAATGTTTTACATTTTCCCTCAGACAGACTCTGCCACAACTTGCTGTGAGGGAAAGGTTAGTTTTTTTTTTTTTTTTTTTTTTTTTTGCTTTCTTGTATTTTCTGTAGCTTTATGGCCTTCTTTTGTTTTTGTATATTGTGATTCATTTTCTATACATTGTGTTTTACTTGAATTCTGTTTTTAATTGCATATTTAAACTAGAAAAGAGACCACAGCTGTGTCTCTTGTGAGTCACACAGAAATTAAGTTTTTCTCCACCCTGATGCTGTTGTGTTTTTAAACTCAACTGTCTTTCTAGTTGCCTGCCCCTTATGTTAATTTGACTGCATATCTCATTCCCTCTCCTCTTTCATTGGCTGTTGTGAGTCAACACAAAATTATCATTTTGTGAAATCACTCCCCTTCAGCTATTTAAAATTATTGGCCATCCCACTGTATTCCATAGAAACAGAATACAAAGTGCCCACCCCTTCCAATCTATCTTGCTCTTTTAAAATGAATGGCTCTCTACCTAGATAAATAAAGTTTAAGTTACCCCCTTTTTCATATCTAACTGCAGCTCTTAGGATATCAAACCATTTTCTATCTTACCTTTAAAATCTGCAAGATGTATTCCAAGACCAGCAATTACTGGAGACCCCACATTCTGCCTCTCGGTAGTCATCCTGGGATTAGCACTTCTGTTTTGCTCCTGATGAGAGAAGGAGCATAAGAAGATTATTTTCTGGAGACTACTGATCAATGGAAAGCCTAATAAGTGCTTCATAGGTGTCAGTTTGAAAGTTGTGCTTATATTTTGCTTCTTGTGAGAGAAGGAGCAGAGTGCATTGATTCTTGACTCTTTCTGGTTGGGAAGTGAGTCTCTGTGCTTCACGTTCTTGATTAGTCTGGTTGCTATTCAATGCATCTACCAGGAAAAAGCTACAGCAAACCTACAGACCCTCACATCATCTGGGACAAGACTGTGGATCACCAAACAAGCAGTAGCTCGCTCTTCCTCTTGGGATTGGTGCTACTGTTTTGATTCTGGTAAGAAAAGAAGAAAAGAAGTATTGTATCCCAGTAGAGTGAAGCTGCAGTGAGACCAGTACTAATAGTAGCCAGGCAGTAGCCATTCAAGTGACTCCCCTCTTTTAATCATTCTTGATAAGCTAATCCTTTCTTTTAAGTAAGTACTCCTTGATTTGCTTCTAACATCAGAATAACTGCTTAAATACTTTATCCATAAATCACCAGGCTCTACTTATTACTTTCCCCTCAAGTGTTTGGCAGTGTCCTGTACAGCCAAAGACACCTTGAGTTGACATTTTTTCCTGTAAAAGCACCACTGAAATTTCAACAATACCTAGTTGCACACAGGACAAGTGACAAGCACTGCCCACAGAGTTGCAAACTGGATGCTCCTGATATTACTTTATATTTTCACTCTAACTGTCTAATCAATAAAAAAGGGTCTGTTGCCATGGATATGAACTTTCCCACTATATCCATTACTAGTTTTGTGGATATGGGCATCATGAGGCAATGCAGAAATTGCCTCATGTTTACTGACAGTTATTTCTTTCACAAACTGATATGGTATATGAGAAATGTATTTACACAATGTCACTGGAGGCAAAGCTCTCATATAAATCACTCTGAATATCACTAAGGTTGTCAGTAGTACATACACTGTGCCCACCGCACACAATTCACAGCAGACACATAGACTCACATATCCTGAAGCACTTAATGTAACCTACCTAAACCCCAAAGACCTACTAGATAAAGTACACATAAAAAACACCCTCAGCAACCCCAAATGCAGTCTTTCAAGACAACACCCACATCAACACATAGAACCACATCTCATGGAGCCTCTACTTCTAAGCCCATATGGCAAGCCATCACAGAATCCAACATTCTAGTCATTGGAGACTCCATTGTGAGACCCACTGATGTCCCTGTCACCAGGCTGATTAAGGAGAAAGTCACAGCCAGTTGCTTATCAGGGACCAGAATCCATCACATTAAGCATGCACTTACATCACAGGACCACAAATACCAGTATGACTCAGTCATAGTCCATGTGGGTGCAAATAGGTTCATAGGTTCATAGGTAAGTACTAAGCTATATGCCCAAGGGCATTTATAAGCCTAGCCAGAATGTGTTGGCTTTTGCCACCCCCTTAGATTAGTTCCCTGTGCCCCTGGCCAGCAGAGCCATTAGTTCCCTGTGCCACTGTCCAGTAGAGCCATTAGTTCCCTGTGCCACTGTCCAGTAGAGCCATTGCAGTGATCCCCGGGGTAAATTTTCTGTTTCCCATCCACCTGTCAAGGTATCTCTTTAAGAGTGTTAGTGAGGGGCTCTGCCTGATATATATTGGAATCCTGTTCCAAAGCATGGGGAGTCTCTGGGACAGGAATCTATCCCTCCAGCATGTTCTGTTTATTGTTGTGGTGTGGTTTATATCTCTAGAGCCTGTGGCTCTCCAGGATTTGTTTTTTTTTTTTTTTAGGTGGAGCATGTCCATAAATTCTGGGTTGGACATGGCCTTGTATGTCAGGCAGAGATCACCTCTGAGTAAGCGGTATGCAACCGAGTACAGCTGGAGTTTCTTGAGTCAGGCTGCATAGGGCATCTGTTTGAGGCCAGTAATCCTCTTGGTGAGGTACTTTTGAGGTCTTTCCAGCTGTTGCAGGTGTCTTGTACGGTACATCCCAAATGGGGTGTTTTATTCTATGATGGGTCTAATGAGTGATGAGTAGAGAGGCACAATAACCTCTTTTGTTCTAGATGCGAACCCTTTTATGATTAGGTGGGCCATATAGAAGGATTTTCTAACCACCTTGACAATATGATTATCAAAGGAGAGATTACCATCTACTTGGGTCCCCAGATCCCTTATTACATTTTCTGTATTTAGGGGACTACCACCTATGTGGTAGTTTGTGAGTACTTTGTTTTTTCCAAAGGGGATGACTATGCACTTTTTGGCATTTAGTTTGAGGCCATGATTTTGACACCATGTATCCGTCTCAATGAAACCCTTCTGGAGGGTGTCTGTATCATCTGGGGAATCAATTATGGCCCCTAGTTTGCAGTCATATGCGAACTTGGTCAGCCATAGTCCTCCTATGCTTGCCTGTACCTCTGAGAAGTATATACCGAACAGGAGGGGTCCTAGGACTGAGCTCTGGGGGATGCCACTTGTAACCGGTTTAGAGTGGGACAGACAGCCTGCAACTCTCACCATGTGGGTTCTATCCATGAGCCAGTTGGCAACCCATCTCGTGACATAGGGGTTTATGTTCAAGTTGGTGAGCTTGTCTATAATACTAGAATGGGGAATGGTGTTGAAAGCCTTTGCGAGGTCTAGGTAGGCTGTGTGGACCTCCTTTCCCTCATCTAATGCCTTGGTAACTGGAGGCATGATCTGTCCTTAACAAAGCCAAACTGGGTAGGGTCCAAGGTTTGGAGGTTCCCAATGTCTCTGTTAATGAGTTCCATGATGATGAGCTCCATAGCCTTGCAGACCAGGCTAGTCAGGCTTATAGGGCAATAGTTCCCAAGGTCTGTTGTGGCTCCACCTTTGTGGAGTGGGATAACTGTTGCTGCACACCATTCTGTGGGTACATAGCCTGTAGAGAGGCTGAGTTTGAACAGTGTGTTTAGGTGAGGGGTTAGTTCAATTTGGAGCTCTTGTAAGACACAGCCTGGGACACCGTCCGGTCCCATTGAAACTGTGTTTTTGGCTTTGGATAGGGCTGTTTTAATCTGTGTGTCAGTGATTGATGGGGCCCTATATACTTTTGGTATGGTTATCGGCCCTTTAGAGGGTGAGAGGGGGGTGAAGTTTTCACTAAACCTGTCTGCCAGAATGTTGGCAATATCAGTCTGTTCAGTGTATTTTGTGCCATTCTGCTCTAACTCAGAGCAGATCTGAGAGTTTCCACTTAGGTTCATGACATAGCTAAAAAATGCTTTGTGGATATTTTTGGAGTCATTGGCAATTTTTCTTTCGAAACTAGCCTTGGATGATTTAATGAGGGATCGTAGCTTCTTGCTGATACTGATCAGGAATGTCTTTCCTTCTTGGGATTTTACTCTTTTCTGTACTAGTTTCCTCCTTCTGTTGTATAGCTTGTTTATGGCAGAGGTCCACCAGACTGGTTTCCTTTTCTTGGAGGAGTGATTCTTGGTTTTACTTGGGATAGCACGATCCATTCATTCCTGCAGATGCTCATAGAGTGCCTTTGTAAAGGTTTCAGCAGCTTGGACAGTATTGTCCTTTAGCACGGGGGCTGTAAACCTTTCCACCTCGGTCTTAAGTAATGTGAAGTTTGCTTTTGAAAAGGTTTTCACTGTGGTTTCCTTGATTGGGGGTGGGGGCGGAATGTAGATATCCAGGGTGATTAGTCTATGGTCTGATCTAACCAGCGAGGGGTTGACCTCTGGTGTGGAACACCGGTCGCCCATGTTGGTGGTGACCAGGTCCAATATGTTGTTCCTTCTGGTGGGGGTGTGGACTAGTTGATCTAGGGCATTCGAGTTTATAAATTCTAGGAAGTGTTGAGCAAGGGAGTTAGTACTTGAGTAGTTCTCCCAGTTTATGTTTGGGTAATTGAAATCACCCAGTATTAGGGTGTTTGGTAGGACCTTCATATTTCCCAGTGTCTCCAGAAATGCGGAATGGGGGTCCTGGGTCATGATGGGTGATCTGTAGCAAGCTACAATTTGGATTGCAGTTTTGCCTGTTGTTAGTTGCACATGGATGATCTCTGATGCATTGTGCTGCACCACTAACCTTGGGGTGCGGGTATCCTTGATGAATATGGATACACCCCCACCTTTTGTGTTTCGATCCTGGTTCTGTGGCCAAAAGATGTGGTATGAGTTATAGCCTAGTAGTGCTGGGGTGCTCTCAGGAGCCTTAAACCAGGTTTCTGTTACTGCACAGATGTCAATGTTCTCCATACTGAAGAGTGCCTCAAGTGCATGCATTTTGAGGTTTAGACTTCTGGCGTTGAGTAGCATTACCCTCAGTTTTTGGTTACTTGTGCTATTTATGGTGATGGGTTTGTATTTTGAGCCTTGCCTAAAAAAGGCACTATGGGGGTGGCAAGAGCCTTGGCCAGTATTTGAAAGCCTAAGGGTGACAGGTGCAAGCCATCTCTTGCGAAGCAACATGGCTTGTCGAGCATGTCATCCCAGGCAGACAGATACTGGATCCCCTTTGAATGACACCAGAAACTTAGCCAGTTGTTGAAATTGATCATTTTTTCTTTATATTGTGGCATCATTCTTGGTGAGGGCAGGATGCTTCTCAGGGTCAGGGTCATACCAGCCTGGGTGGGCTACATGATCAGAGAGCTCTTCCATGTCTCTTTTCATGTAGTCCAGGGAGGTTCATCTCAGGTCATTCACACCAACATGGACAATGACAGAGTCATATTTGCACTTGTTCTGGAGTGACCTGAGTGCTTGTGTTATGTAGCGGATCCTGGCTTCCGATAGGCAGATCTGCAACTTACCTCCCTAGACTATATGAAGAGCGATATCATGGTGCTCTCGGAATATGTGTCTCAGACTGGTGTGAGCCTAGCATTGAGCAGCATTTTCCTTCTCCAAGGATGATATCACAAAATGAACAAAAGATAACTGACTAATAATCAATTTAATTTCTGGTGTCATTCTAAGAGGGTGCAATATTTGTTAGCATAGAAGGAGATGCTCAACAAACCATGCTGCTTTGCCAAGGATGGTCTGCAACCCTCCCCTCTAGGCTTTCAAATATTAGCTAAAACACTGTCTTTCCCCCATAGTGTCTTTTTTAGGCAATGCCAAACTGAAAGTACTTCCAACATAGCAAATCAAACCAAGAAAATCTAAGTATGTTACTGGTCAATGCTAGTAGTCTAAACAAAAAACTCCACTCCCTAGAAGCCCTCTTAACCCTAGAGAATGCTGATGTCTGTGTTATCATTGAGACATGCTTTAAAGCCACATAGAACACACCGACAGTGCAAGGTTATAATGCCTTCAACACATTTCGACCAGCTACTACACAGACAGGGACTAAAGGTGGAAGTGTCTCGATTTACATCAAAAATAAATATAACTTCAAGGCTGGTCAAAAAGGTCAATGCACTTAAGCTTCTCCATGTTCAAATCACCATAGGTAAAATAAAATACCACTTCCTTGTAAGCTATAGGTCCCCTTCTATGGCCCAGGAAACCCATACCATGTACTTAAACTTATTGGAACCACTCACCATCCAACCCAATACCATATTCATGAGTAATTTTAATTACCCCATTATTAAACAGCAAACATATACGATAGCAAATGTACAATTACAGACATTCCTGGATTTTGTAAGCACAAACTCCCTTGACCAGATTGTCACTACACCAACAAGGGGTGCAACAATACTGGATCTGGTCCTCACTAATATGGGAAAGTGCTGCACACTCCCTAGTGTAATGTCTTCTATGGTAAGGTCAGACAACAAAATGGTTTCCTTTGAAGTAAAAATAAAAACTGGAACCCCAGCAAAACCTGGAATATTCAGAAACTACTCTAACGCTAACTTCCTACTATTTAATGGTAACCTGGCAAAATTTCAGGACCCCATAAACCCTGAGAACACTGCTGCCTATGCAGAACTGTTCATAGAAACCCTGTACAAGCATGTTAATAGCTGCATAGAGGCAGCTGTACCCACCAGGAAGAAGTACAGAACTAACTCAAAAGACAAGCCACCCTGGTGGAATCACAAAATCAATGGGCTGTATAACAGGAGGAAGAAAAGTATGGCAAAAATTAGGAAGTGCAGCACCCATCAGGATAAAAGCACTCTCATCAAACTAAGCAAACAACTCAGAGGACAAATAAAGTCTACCAAAGTGAAATGTGAGGTAAATTTGGTCTCCCAGGCCAAGGACAAACACAAGGCATTTTTTAGCTATGTCCACAGCATCAAACGCAAAACACAGTTGTGTGCAGAACTCATTGTAAATGGAGTCACCTATAGTGAGTCAAAAGGGGTTTATATTAGAACATCGAAGTTTCAAAACTTTAAATGTTCTAATATCGAACCCTATTCAGCAAAAGATAAAAATATCGAAGCAACAGAAAACCTAATTTTTTTCCTAGGGAAAGAATTCAGTTGTCTGTTTCTGTTGCTTTGGTATTTTCAGCGCTGTGTTGGAAAGTTACGGGCCGGGTTCAGGTAAGTGTGCAATTGAGTGCGGGTTAGGGTAGTTAGGGTGCGGGTTAGGTATGTGTGCGACTGTGTGGACGTGAGGGTTAGGGCGAGTTAGGTGAGTTAGGGTTAGGGTGTGGGTTAGGTATGTGTGCGATTGTGTGGACGTGTGGGTTAGGGCGGGTTAGGTGAGTTAGGGTTAGGGCGCGGGTCAGGTAAGTGTGCGACTGTGTGGAAGTGAGGGTTAGGGTGAGGTAGATGAGTTAGGCTTAGGGCACGGGTGAGGTGAGTTTGAGATAGTGACGGACCTTAGGGTTAGGGTTTGGGTTAAGGTAAGTGGATAGTTAGTGGTGTGTGTATAGTTTAGTGTAGGGTTAGGTCTAAGATTTTAGGTGTATGTGTGTGGATTGCTGTTTGGTGTACTTGTGTTGTGTGTATGTGTTTTGGAACAGCAAATTTTTTCCCTAGGAAAAAATTTGTTGTTCTGTATGTTCAATGTTTTCAGCTTTCGCTGAATAGGGTTCAATATTAGAACATTTGAAGTTTTGAAACTTCGATGTTCTAATATAGACCCAGTCAAAAGATACAGCAAACCTACTTACTGAAAAATTCAGCTCCAACTTTGCCCCTCTCTCCCCATCAACTGTCCCTCAGGAAATACCATCAGATATAACACCCCCTGCTATCACTAGGGAACAGGTCCGTAGTGCTCTCTCTAAGGCCAAAAACATTGCATCAATGGGCCCAAACAGTATCCCCGGATGCCTTCTAAATAGCATGAAACATGATCTATCAGGCCCTCTGGAATTGCTATTTAACTGTTGCTTCCAAATAGGCTTTGTGCCTCATGAAAGAAGAACAGCAATAGTCAACCCTCTGCACAAAGGTGGGCCATCTACAGACCCTGGAAACTACAGACCCATAAGTCTCACTAGTCTTATATGCAAAGCCATGGAAAGAATTTTCATGGACATGATCAATAATGACATAGGAAGCCTTCAGACTTTGGAACTAACCAAATTTAGTTTCATCAAGGGCAATCTGCTGGAATTCTTTGAGAAGGTCACCAAAGCAATGGATGAAGGCAAAATGGTTCACACTGCATACCTTGACCTGACCAAGACATTTGACACAACCCTTCAATTGGACACTGTTGACAAACTTAAGAGGTTAGGTACAAACCCTTATGTCACCCAGTGGATAGTCATTTACCCATGGTAACTATCATACTGACAACACACCCCTAACAGTTGACCCAGTACTCAGGGACTCGAGGACACACACTAGTCTGTGATCTAGCCTTTGAACAATAAGTGTCTACAATAGTGAGGAAATCATTTCATGTTGTGCAACTTATAAAAAAAAGGATTAGCATCTAGGTCCAAGGACTGGCATTCATCAGATCTGTCATTGAGTATAATGCCCCCTTTAGTATGGACCTAAGTATGCATATCAAACATTTGGAATGTCCACAGAGGTTCCTCAATAAAAGAATACAGGGCATAAGTAGCATGTCCCATGAAGGTCATCTCAATGCCCTATCTCTTTATTCTGTCTCCTACAGGCTCTTGAAGGAAGATCTATGCCTGGCATAGAAGGCATTATCAGACCCCACTCTGATGGACCTCCTGCATATCTGCAACAAAACAAATAGCACCAAAATTACTCGTTCTTAAGACTTAAACTTTGCCTGTGATATAAACTGGACCCGCTGTAGAGACAGATATGTATCTCAGAGACTACCCCTTCTCTGGACAGACTCCCCATCCATGTGAAGCAGAGTTCTTCCCTAATCCAACTCAAGTGTAACTTGTACAATTAGATGGGAAACAGGAAATCCATCCCTGGTTTGACACCTATGTCTCTAATGGTCATAGAGAGCCTGTAAATGGTTCATCTCCCAGGCTCTGGCTTTCACTTATCAAGGGTATCAGAACTTGTCAGAGATTTGGGATGTATGGCAAGGGTTAAAAAAGCCCTTGTGGTCATTAGCCTAGTAAACACCTATGAACCCACTACTGTGCAACTATGGAGTTAGTCTATTTAAGGTGGGGGCAAATTGATTTCCCTCAAAAAATAATTTTTTGTGCTTTAGGCATTTTTGAGTTAAGCCTCTCAATACAGAAACATTGATGACACTGATTTATTTTTGGATGACATAATCAAAAATCCTTTAGAATCAAAAATAGTTTAGAATTCTCTAGAAAGTCACATAAGTACTGATCAACACAAGGAAAACAGTATCAAAATTTAATGGCATTTTGAATATCTAGCGGGAATGTTATAGAAAATGGACATTATTCATTTAGACAATATAATTTTATTAAAGGACAGACTAGAACTGTGTGGTACAAGGGTTAGTCACTAAAAGGTTTGGTGTACGTAAGCAAATGGAATATATTGTAAGACAGGCTGTAAGCTCCCAGCTTCAATCCCTGCCAGTTGAAGGTGACCATACCCTTGTATCTGAAACACCAAACACTCAATTGGTTGAAGCCTACAATAAAAAATTAATGCATATTTCTCCTTGCTAGCCTCAAAGTCATTAATGTGTTGAGCGTATCTATACCTCCAACCTCTAGCTGTACATCACAGCAACGACTCTGGATCCCCTTTTTTCCCCTATTTCTCTGCACTCAGTGCTAATCCCTTGTAGGTTTTTGTTGGTAAATGTAACACCCCTGTTCTACAGCCTACCCTTAGCTCCAGTATTCCAGCTTCCTGAATCTGTCTGCAAAGTGTGCTAAGCATGTTGTTTAACTATTAATTATTTAACTGCTTAACAGAGTGTTTCAGTGAATTACATTGCCTCTGCAACTGATTGCTTTTTTTGCTATGATAGATACAGTTCCAGGCTCAACCCACTCCATTTGCCTTCGCTCCACTTGGGCTCAATCCACTCCTCACCCTACCCCCATTCACACCCACCCCCACTTTCCTTAAATTTACACCTAACCAAACCACACTCCTACTCCCCTCAGCCAACCCATGCCCATCTTCTCAATTATTAACCTATCTCATCAACCCCACCCTCTCCACTATATATTCCAATCACTACTCTCTACCAACTCACTCTACCCCTCCCCTCCCCTACATTTTTGCTCTACTACCTGACCTGTCTACCCATCATGCATCTCTGCTACTCCTTATTAACCAATACTCTCCTACTCCATTTTCTTTACCTCACCTATAGCTCCATCTCCCTCCACTCATACAAAATCAGACACTTCCACTCTCCAACTCTTCCACTGTCCACCCATTACCATCAGTCCCACACTTATACTGACATCAGCCCATAACTCTATAACAACTCAACCTCTTCTCCAACCTTTCAAACACAAACACACCCTACTATCCTAATTCCTCAGCTTTCAGATATCAGAAACTGATTAACAAACTTTGACATCTTCTACTACACTCTATAACATAAATTAAACTCCAAGCTGACATCCATCTCAACCCAGGTCCCAACACTAACTCCTCACCCTGCCTACAATCTTCCCCACCTACCACCCTAACAAATTTTATCCAGTCTACTACACACACCCATCCCTACCCCCTCTTCCAAAAACCTCTAATACTGGCCTGCTCTTTCTTTCAATCTCCGTAGCATCATAAGAAAAGTTAGTGAATTCCATGCTGCCCTAGCCACTTACTCACCAGACATAGCTGTGATAACTGAAACCTGGTTAAAGCCCCACATTAAAGATAAAGAAGTTATCACAACCGGCTATAACATCATTAGACTAGACAGGTTAAACAAAAGAGGTGGTGGTATCGCTGTTATGTTTAAGGACACTCCCAAAGTTGAGCAACTAAACTGCACCCCTCCTGAACTACTAACTCTGATGTCCTAAGTACCCACCCTAAAATCAACCCAAACAAAACTATAATTATTATAGCCACCTATCTCCCTCCAGGTAATAACCTTCCCACTATTGAAATTATACTTTCTTGGGCATCTACGAATTTCAACCAAGAAACTATAATTCTTGGTGGCTTCAACCTTGATTGGCACTCCTGCTCATCCAATAACCCCTCCCACCTCCTAAACCTTTTCAACTTCACCCAAACCATATCCTGTCCAACTTGCACAGACAAACACTCCAAAAGGCAGTCAAAATTAGATTGGATATTGACTAACAAACCCAACCTAAGTTACCTAGCTCGTTGGCTTCCAGACTCCCTCAGCGACCATTCCCCAACCTTTCTATACAGAAGAGTGTGCATACTCAAAACAACATCACTTACAAATACATCTGCAGCAAGAAAAACTTCTGCCCCTCTACCTTTAACCTACTAATCCAACCATGTGACTGGATACCACTTAGGAACTTCCAGCTAGACCTGGCTTTTCAGTATTTCAACAATACCTTTCTCAAAACACTCAGCAATCTCACCCTCACTAGGAAGTACACTCAAAAGCTAAGCACCTACCCTGGCTAACCTATGACACCAAACTGTTACTTAAAAGCAGAAATAGAGCCTGGTCAGCTTACCATACCACCAAAGATAAAGTAAATCTCTTAACTTATCAACAGCTATGGAATCTAGCTAAGAAACAAATCAAAACAGACAAGCAAACTTACTTCCAAACCTGTCAACAGATACACCTAAACAACACCCAAAATTCTGGCAAAACATTAACTATCTCCTCAGCCCCGGTCAAACCCTAACCCCTGCACCAGTCACTTCAAACAAATCTGACCATATTGCAACTCAAATCAACTCTCACTTTATAAACACTATCACCTCCCTGCTAGTCAGCCAAATCAATCTCTTACACTTCCCACTCCCACTCCAGATAATCCCAACCCCTTCACTTTTTCTTCCATTCAAACTAGTTTCAGAAAAACTCTCCTAACCAAGCTAAAAGCCTATTGTCTTACAACAGACCAACTACTCAATGAATTTTTAAAAATTGCCACCCCTTCTATTGCCTACCCCATATCTATCCTGATTAATCATTCTATTGCAGAACAATATGTCCCACTTCTCTGGAAAATATCACACATCATGCTCCTCCATAAAGGTAGACCCTCTAAAGAACTAACTTCCGTCCCATAGCCATCCTCTTCCTCTTGCTAAAATCTTAGAAAAATGCATCCACAATCAACTCCTTAACCATGTTCTTAGTCACAACCTATTATCCACTTCTCAACGTGGCTTTAGACATAAACATAGTACTAGCACTGCCCTAATGACTTTCACTAACACCATTCATCATCTCATAAATGAAGGCCAGCTTGCCGCATCTATTTTTCTTGATATGTCCTAAGCCTTTGACACCATTTCCCACCAAGTACTTCTCAAAAAAAACTCTCATCTTATGGCATCAGTTCATCACCCCTGTCCTGCTTTCACAGCTATTTTTTCCAATCGACTGCAGGCTACCAAATGGGAGAACAGTCTTTCCCCCCATATTCCCCATCTCAGTTGGTGTACTCTAAGGTTCCATACTTGGTCCTCTCCTCTTTAGCATATTTACAAGCAACATCAGCTCTGCAACTCAACTAGCTTACATTGTCCTGTATGTCGATGATTCTACACTTATCTTCTCAGCCCCCTCACCCCAGGAACTTCAAATAAAAATGCAAACTTCTTTTCAGGACATAGGAAAAAAACCTCACTGAATATCAGCTCATACTTAACCCAAACAAAACTAAGATAATAGTCTTCAGAAATAAAAAATCCAAACCATGCCAGTCCCCTCTCACAATCCTCTCCTGAAACAGAACCAAATTAGAACTCACAAACCAGACTAAACTTCTAGGTGTCACAATAGATGATAATCTAAAATTTTATAAACATATTTCTCTGAGAATAAAGAAAAGTCCACATCACACTTGGCACCCTCTTTACAGCCAAACCATACTTTAATCAAAGCACCGGACTTGCCACCACTTGGTCACACCCACTTTCTACCCTCCCCTACAGATCCTGTATATTCACAAATCTGCGAAAGACTGACCTTAATAACCTAGAGTCCTGCTAGAACAAAACTGACAAGTTTGCCACTAATTACCCAGGCAGGGCTCACCACTGACCAGTTCTTTCCCAGCTCAACTGGTTAGAACTCCCTAACCTTTTTTTACTCAATCAACTTACCATGACACACAAAATAGTCCACCAACCTAGTAACTGCCCTGCTCTTTCTAACCTAGTTCATCCTATGATTACTCTCAGGTTGCTCAGATCTTCTGACAAATTAATGTTAAATATTACCCACTCCCACAACTGTCATGGTGACTCCCTCTATTCTTACAAAATTGCCAAATTTTGGAACACTCTTCCTCAGCCCATTGCAAAAAATCCTAACTATTGTGAGCTCAAAGAGCTCCTAAAGGACTAGCTAGATATTCATTGGCTTTGCTGCTGCCATACTCCAGGCTAATTCTTCCTAGCTCCCTAAATATATCACTCATTTCCGCTCCTCATAACTCTAGCCACTATTCTACTGCTTCTATCCTTCCCACCTTCCCCTTCATCTGCTGAATTGCTTATGTTTTAGATCCTCTCTCAGCTGCACTCTTGGACATGGGCTCATATGAACCATTGCTGTTCATTTAATTGCAACTGTGTTGGTGTCTCTGTTAATGCCTCACTGAATATTGTGTCTCTGTTAATGCTTCACTGTATTTATTGGCCACCCTGTTGCTTGAATTTGTATTTGTTTTGTATATAATTAATATTGTTAGCTTTGTTAGTATTTGTTACTGTTTTGGAGCTTTTCTCCCTGGGCCTCCACTGAAAACGGGCTCCTGGCCCAGTCAGACATTCCCCTGTTAACAAATGTAATAACATAAAAATGATTAAGTCAGTTCTGAAACAATGTGTACACTGTGTTGGGAAACAAGACACTGCAGGTGGCATTGCAAGCCAAATGTAACAAAGAGGGGCATTTGGGGGCTGACTGCCATGTAACTAATGCAAGTGAATCACAGCAATTAATTTGTTAAAAAATGAGAATAAAGAACTAATGGAAATTTCTGGATTAGATGAGAAGTGAAGACATATGAAACTGTGCTGGTAAGGAAAAATATGCTAGAAAAGAAAAAGCATCAGAAATTTCTGGTACAAAGGATAGCGGGAGAGACAAAAGGAAAATACAGAACTAGTTTTGTTGACTACAGGACAGAGACTGAAGGAAAAAAAGAAGTGGTTATGAAGGTGTATATAATCACGAACAAACATATATTTTATATATATATATATATATATATATATATATATATACATATATATATATATATATATATATATATATATATATAGGTCTACTTCAGATCGAAGTTTCAAAACTTCGAACATCATATGGCTGAGGACCATATGATCGAACTTTTAAAACTTTGAGCATCAAATAAAAAAAATAAAAACAATTTTCTTTCATGTTCTTGCAGGGGGCAAGCCTCCCTGAACCCCCCACACTCTCTGCTAATTAAATATACCAACACCGAGATTATATATATATATATATATATATATATATATATATATATATATATATATATACCGAGATATATAGATATACAGATGTGTGCGTTTTATGTATATGCATATATGTATGTCTGTACATATATATAGATATAGAAGAGTTTGTTGTCATAAGCCAACCTAAGTGTCAGTGAAGGTATGTGTGGTGCATATTACTGAAGTAGCTTAGATACATAACACTTCCTAACTAAGGAAGGTATACTTGTTAGGAAGTATGTGCCTTTTAGTTATTTACTGTTTTGTTTACTGAGTGGGTGAACTGGTTTATTGATTCTTTTCAGTCACAACCCAAGTATAAGATAGTACAATAGAAAACAACTTACATATATGCATAAGTAGCAATTGAAGAACCGACTAAATATAGAAAGAACTAGAAGAAATTATTAAATGCTGTATCAGATGCAAAAGAAGTACAATACATATATAGACAAATTAATAAATATAATTTGCAGCAGATACGTATATCTTGTGTCATTATTTACCCAGTATCACAGAAACAAGTGCACTTTGAATTTTGTCCTAGGAAAGCTTTCAAATTCTTTCTGAAGGCAACTAAGGTTATCACTAGCTTTCACATCTGACTGCACTTATTTCCATAGAGCAGGGCCTGTCCTAGACAACGCCTTTTCACCCACATCCTGTTTAAATCCAGATTTTACTAATTCCCTCACCTGTTTCTAAGTGAGAAGATCTAATCTGATAATAGCACCTTTTTTCTTTTAAGATTAGGACAATAACCCAGCACAAGCATAAGGATTTTAAATAATAGAGTTTCTCGTAGCAGAGTAGTTCAGTTAGCTATACTGAGTGAATGAGTCTTGTCAGGTGTTTTGCAGAATATACAAAGTGTGCTGCATTAAACATCATAGCTTGTAAAAGTTGCTTACTGCTCCAGAGTTGCACATTTTGGAATTAGTACATTTAATGGTGGGGGTGGAGAAAGAAGCCCATCACATGGTGGGTCAGGTGGGCTTGCTCATTGTAAGAATGTTTTCTTTACGTCTGGCTGCTGACACTGCTTCCAGTTATTTTAGCAATAAATGGGTTTATACAATTATATACATTTGGTGAACATGAATGCTCAGGATTTGAGTTCTAGTTTACAGGAGGGTATAGCATATTGGACTAAGGAGCTCACATGGATGGAATGGTAACCTGTTTGGTGAAGAAAGAAGAAGTTGATGAACTATATATGGTATATAATGTATGTACAGCAATAGATAGAGGAATAATGGGAAAATTTAACAAACTGAAAAAGGAATAGATAAGAAACGCAAGATTTTCTGTTGTGGGAGATTTTCTTTCTAGCATTAGGACTACAGGGAATAAAAAGAATATTAGACTAATAAAAATCACATATTGAAGGTGATAGAGGGCCTCCTTATTTTAAAGGACTACAGCTATGAAACTGACATTCTCAAGTCATGAAGGTAAAGGAATGTAAGATAAAACTAGTAGAGTTTTCAGACACTGTTGTATTCAAAAGTACTATGTGAAACAATGAAGTTAAAGAAAAAAGACTGTGTTTAAGGAAAAGGGTCTATACTATGTGATCGATGAGTCTACTCTTTGAACACGTAATAATCAACAAATACACAGTGAATGCTGTAAATCGTAAATGGCCACTTCCACTAATTTTTTCCTCGGGAAAAATTCAGTTGGTCATTATCATGAATTGCCCTTTTCTTCAATGTAAAGCCATCTCGGAGTTGGCATATATAGTTAGGGCGTGTGGGTGGCACAGCCCCCCATATCGGGGGTGTGGGGGTCAAAGCCCCCACTTGATTAGTGTTTTTAAAGTTTTTTTTTTTACGGCGACGTGAATTTTTTCCCAAGGAAAACATTTGCAGATGTGGCCATTAGCGGTTTAAAGCGTTCACTGTGTATTTGTCAATTATTACGTGTTCGAAGAGTAGACTCTTTGATCACATAATATAGACCCTAAGGAAAATGGTGAAGTATTACTTTAAAAGGAATACAAAGTAAATCAGGGAAGAGAATCGAAAGATTATACAGACATGAAGGTTTATTATGACAATTGTTTAGACTGCTGGGATGCATTAGTGAACATAGACTTTCTTTGGATTCTTGGTACAAAAATAACTGTAGAAAGACAAGAGAGGCTACATTTAAATGATTTGTGTAAAATCAAGGAAAATTAAAGTTATTTAGACATCTAGAGCAAATGATGATGGATTTAAAGTTTGGTATTACAGGTAAAAAGGAGCAAGTCTGCACCTTCCTGCATCGTAGATAATAAAAGAGTGACTAAGCAGACTGGATACCTAAAAAACAATGAAGAAATAAACGTGAAACATTCTAATGTTTATAACATATGTGAAAAGATTTTAATTGTAAAATCTGGAAATGGAATAGGGTGGCATAGAAATGGAGATGAGATATATGTATGAATAGAAATAAGAGAGACAGAATTAGGATATCGGAACTTAAGAATGTCTTAAAATGTAAGGGAAGAACATTTATCAGGGAAAGATTACTTATATTTTTGCTTTATAAGGGTGTTTTGGAGAACAGCTGCAGGTTTTTATGTATTTTAAACAAATAATTAAATTACAATGGAAATAAATCTTAAAATAAGAGAAATTATTACTTCGCTAAATAAAAAAGTACAAAACTGCAGACTTACAGAGGTGAAGGGCAGCTATATTATTAGATACTGATTATCTACATTGCACAAATAATAATACAAGATAGATCATTAAAACATGTGAATGGCAAGGCCAAATCAGAGGTATAGGTAGACCTAAAGACATTTCAGAAACATTATGATGGACAAGACAGATAACTGAGAAAATTAAAGTTAGAAATGAAGGGCCTTTGATTATTGTAGAATTAAAGAAGACCTTGATGGAGCAGAACATGAGGTGGTGATTAAGACAGCACAGTGAGGTAGCAGAGCACGAGGTGGTGATTAAGACAGCACAGTGAGGTAGAAGAATATAAGGTAGTGATTAAGACAGCACAATGAGGTAGCAGAACATGGGGGGGGTGATTAAGACAGAACAGTGAGGTAGCAGAACATAAGGTGATGATTAAGACGGCACAGTGAGGTAGCAGAACATGAGGTGATGATTAAGACGGCACAGTGAGGTAGCAAAATATGAGGTGGTGATTAAGACGGCACAGTGAGGTAGCAGAACATGAGGTGGTGATTAAGATGGCACAGTGAGGTAGCAGAACATGAGGTGGTGAGTAAGATGGCACAGTGAGGCAGCAGAACATGAGGTGGTGATTAAGATGGCACAGTGAGGTAGCAGAACATGAGATGGTGATTAAGACGGCACAGTGAGGTAGTAGAACATGAGGTGGTGATTAAGACAGCACAGTGAGGTAGAAGAACATGAGGTGGTGATTAAGATGGCACAGTGAGGTAGCAAAACATGAGGTGGTGATTAAGATGGCACAGTGAGGTAGCAGAACATGAGGTGGTGATTAAGATGGCACAGTGAGGTAGCAGAACATGAGGTGATGATTAAGACGGCACAGTGAGATAGCAAAATATGAGGTAGTGATTAAGACGGCACAGTGAGGTAGCAGAACATGAGGTGGTGAGTAAGATGGCACAGTGAGGCAGCAGAACATGAGGTGGTGAGTAAGATGGCACAGTGAGGTTGCAGAACATGAGGTGGTGATTAAGACAGCACAGTGAGGTAGCAGAACATGAGATGGTGATTAAGACGGCACAGTGAGGTAGAAGAACATGAGGTGGTGATTAAGACGGCACAGTGAGGTAGTAGAACATGAGGTGGTGATTAAGATGGCACAGTGAGGTAGCAAAACATGAGGTGGTGATTAAGATGGCACAGTGAGGTAGCAGAACATGAGGTGGTGAGTAAGATGGCACAGTGAGGCAGCAGAACATGAGGTGGTGATTAAGATGGCACAGTGAGGTAGCAGAACATGAGGTGGTGAGTAAGACGGCACAGTGAGGTAGCAGAACATTAGGTGGTGATTAAGACAGCACAGTGAGGTAGAAGAACATGAGGTGGTGATTAAGACGGCACAGTGAGGTAGTAGAACATGAGGTGGTGATTAAGATGGCACAGTGAGGTAGCAAAACATGAGGTGGTGATTAAGATGGCACAGTGAGGTAGCAGAACATGAGGTGGTGAGTAAGATGGCACAGTGAGGCAGCAGAACATGAGGTGGTGATTAAGATGGCACAGTGAGGTAGCAGAACATGAGGTGGTGAGTAAGACGGCACAGTGAGGTAGCAGAACATGAGGTGGTGATTAAGATGACAGAGTGAGGTAGCAAAACATGAGGTGGTGATTAAGATGGCACAGTGAGGCACAGTGAGGTAGCAGAACATGAGGTGGTGATTAAGATGACAGAGTGAGGTAGCAAAACATGAGGTGGTGATTAAGACGCCACAGAGTGGAAGCAGAACATGAGGAGGTGATTAAGATGGCACAGTGAGGTAACAAAACATGATTAAGATGGCACAGTGAGGTAGCAGAACATGAGGTGGTGATTAAGACAGCACAGTGAGGTAGGAGAACATGAGGTGGTAAGATGGCACAGTGAGGTAGCAGAACATGAGGTGGTGATTAAGATGGCACAGGGAGGTAGCAGAACATGAGGTGATGATTAAGACGGCACAGTGAGGTAGCAGAACATGAGGTGGTGATTAAGACAGCACAGTGAGGTAGGAGAACATGAGGTGGTAAGATGGCACAGTGAGGTAGCAGAACATGAGGTGGTGATTAAGACAGCACAGTGAGGTAGGAGAACATGAGGTGGTAAGATGGCATAGTGAGGTAGCAGAACATGAGGTGGTGATTAAGATGGCACAGTGAGGTAGCAAAACATGAGGTGGTGATTAAGATGGCACAGTGAGATAGCAGAACATGAGGTGGTGAGACAGCACAGTGAGGTAGCAGAACATGAGGTGGTGATTATGACAGCACAGTGAGGAAGCAGAACATGAGGTGGTGATTAACATGGCACAGTGAGGTAGCAGAACATGAGGTGGTGATTAAGAAGGCACAGTGAGGTAGAAAAACATGAGGTGGTGATTAAGATGGCACAGTGAGGTAACAGAACATGATTAAGATGGCACAGTGAGGTAGCAGAACATGAGGTGGTGATTAAGATGGCACAGTGAGGTAGCAGAACATGAGGTGGTGATTAAGATGGCACAGTGAGGTAGCAGAACATAAGGTGGTGATTAAGATGGCACAGTGAAGTAGGAGAACATGAGGTGGGGATTAAGATGGCACAGTGAGGTAACAGAACATGATTAAGATGGCACAGTGAGGTAGCAGAACATAAGGTGGTGATTAAGATAGCACAGTGAGGTAGCAGAACATAAGGTGGTGATTAAGATGCCACAGTGAGGTAGCAGAACATGAGATGGTGATTAAGATGGCACAGTGATATAGCAGAACATGAGGTGGGGATTAAGATGGCACAGTGAGGTAGCAAATCATGAGGTGGTGATTAAGATGGCACAGTGAGGTAGCAGAACATGAGGTGGTGATTAAGATGGCACAGTAAGGTATCAGAACTTGAGGTGGTGATTAAGACAGCACACTGAGGTAGCAGAACATGAGGTGGTGATTAAGATGGCACAGTGAGGTAGCAGATCACGAAGTGGTGATTAAGATGGCACAGTGAGGTAGCAGAACATGAGGTGGTGATTAAGATGGCACAGTGAGGTAGCAGAACATGAGGTGGTGATTAAGATGGCACAGTGAAATAGCAGAACATGAGGTGGTGATTAAGCCAGCACAGTGAGATAGCAGAACATGAGGTGGTGATTAAGATGGCACAGTGAAGTAGCAGAACATGAGGTGGTGATTAAGCCAGCACAGTGAGATAGCAGAACATGAGGTGGTGATTAAGATGGCACAGTGAAGTAGCAGAACATGAGGTGGTGATTAAGATGGCACAGTGAGGTAGCAGAACATGAGGTGGTGATTAATATGGTACAGTGAGATAGCAGAACATGAGGTGGTGATTAAGCCAGCACAGTGAAATAGCTGAACATGAGGTGGTGATTAAGATGGCACAGTGAGGTAGCAGAACATGAGGTGGTGATTAAGATGGCACAGTGAGGTAGCAAAACATGAGGTGGTGTTTAAGAAGGTACAGTGAAGTAGCAGAACATGAGGTGGTGATTAAGATGTCACAATGAGCTAGCAGAACATGGTGTGGTGATTAAGACAGCACAGTGAGGTAGCAGAACATTAGGTGGTGATTAAGATGGCACAGTGAAGTAGCAGAACATGAGGTGGTGATTAAGATGTCACAATGAGCTAGCAGAACATGGTGTGGTGATTAAGACAGCACAGTGAGGTAGCAGAACATTAGGTGGTGATTAAGATGGCACAGTGAAGTAGCAGAACATGAGGTGGTGATTAAGATGGCACAGTGAGGTAGCAGAACATGAGGTGGTGATTAATATGGTACAGTGAGATAGCAGAACATGAGGTGGTGATTAAGACAGCACAGTGAGATAGCTGAACATGAGGTGGTGATTAAGATGGCACAGTGAGGTAGCAGAACATGAGGTGGTGATTAAGATGGCACAGTGATATAGCAGAACATGAGGTGGTGTTTAAGAAGGTACAGTGAAGTAGCAGACCATGAGGTGGTGATTAAGATGTCACAATGAGCTAGCAGAACATGGTGTGGTGATTAAGACAGCACAGTGAGGTAGCAGAACATTAGGTGGTGATTAAGATGGCACAGTGAAGTAGCAGAACATGAGGTGGTGATTAAGATGTCACAATGAGCTAGCAGAACATGGTGTGGTGATTAAGACAGCACAGTGAGGTAGCAGAACATTAGGTGGTGATTAAGATGGCACAGTGAGGTAGCAGAACATGAGGTGGTGATTAATATGGTACAGTGAGATAGCAGAACATGAGGTGGTGATTAAGCCAGCACAGTGAGATAGCTGAACATGAGGTGGTGATTAAGATGGCACAGTGAGGTAGCAGAACATGAGGTGGTGATTAAGATGGCACAGTGAGGTAGCAAAACATGAGGTGGTGTTTAAGAAGGTACAGTGAAGTAGCAGAACATGAGGTGGTGATTAAGGTGGCACAGTGAGGTAGCAGAACATGAGGTGGTGATTAAGATGGCACAGTGAAGTAGCAGAACATGAGGTGGTGATTAAGATGTCACAATGAGCTAGCAGAACATGGTGTGGTGATTAAGACAGCACAGTGAGGTAGCAGAACATTAGGTGGTGATTAAGATGGCACAGTGAAGTAGCAGAACATGAGGTGGTGATTAAGATGGCACAGTGAGGTAGCAGAACATGAGGTGGTGATTAAGATGGCACAGTGAGGTAGCAGAACATGAGGTGGTGATTAATATGGTACAGTGAGATAGCAGAACATGAGGTGGTGATTAAGATGGCACAGTGAGGCAGGAGAACATGAGGTGGTGATTAAGATGGCACAGTAAGTTAGCAGTGTCTCATCACAGCAAGTTAGTCTCCAGGTTGAGTCTCAGCTGGCATACCTTGTGTGCAGATTCTGCATGCGTTTCGTATGTTCATGTGGTTTTCTCCAAGTGCATTGGTTTCCTCCAGCATCCTAACACAAGTTATAGGAAAATTATTGACTCTAAATTGCACATAAATGTGTATACAATGCATGTGTGATATGGAATAAATGCCTGGCAATCTACTTCCATTTCCTTCTTGCCCACAAGAACAAGCACTTCAATAATTGTTTTATTACTTTTGCCAACATTCTTATTACCCCATAATGTATATAAATTGTATACTGTGTCCATATGTTGAATTCTATCAATGTAGATTACTGTTTCTTTATTTTGTCCCAGTGTACCTTGGCCAGTGATTGGCATGGGTCCAAATAGATCAGGTCACTTTCACAATTAACAAACATGAATAAATATAATAATAAATACATTTTCCTGTGGGATTCAAAGCTATCTACATGGTAGCACTACCGAAGAAATGTAAGCACCCTTTTGTGTTCAAGGAATGATTGTTTCACTTACTGTACTTATCTTCAGTAGGTTTGCTTTCTCACAGTCATATAAAAACATGGAATGTAGATTAAAACTTTAGGGCCGATGCATTACTATGCAGTCAGATTACTACACAGGGAAAACTTCCCAGTGAAATGCATATGGCTTTAGACTAGGAAGAAGAGACAAATGTACTGAATTCTAGGAAAAAAGAAAAATAAAGTTTCTTTAAAGATCATCACTGTTATGTCCATCTTGGGGGCAGGCAGCTGTAACTAATACAACCAAAACGCAGAGGTTGAAAGGTCCTAAACAGCCATAACAGTTAAAAACATAACAGGTATCAGAAAATTGATTTCTGAAAGAAAAATACAGGCAGTTCCATATTGCAGTGATTCATTTATTTCTAGTCATAGGACCGTCATTCAGCTGTAGACCTGAGATCTGTACCTTTAAAGGCTATATCCTCCAACTCACATATAAATAACATAAGTTGGTAGTGAAGGACAACACTCCCACATACGCAACACAATGGATTAATATATTATTACATTTTTATGAAATGGGCAGGGAACACCAAGCAACACAATTGATTAACAATGGTGTATAAAATATGTTTAGAACACACCTAAAAAGAAGTCTTCCAAAAATGATTAAAAAAATGAATGCATAACAAATAAAATCATGCTATTTCATAAGTGTAGTAAGACTTGTGGGTTGAGCATACAAGATGCTATTGTCCACTCAGGCTTGTAAACCGGTCCCTAACTGGACCTCCTCCTCACAAAAGCATACATGTGTAGTAGTATTACTTTGTAGTGCATGGAGCATACTGATTATGCTCTGATATGCAATAAAAGAGAACTCTATTGGTGCTAGAGTGGCACTAAACCCAGCCATAGCAAATGTTAAGCAACCCCTGATGAAGTTAAGGTCGAGTCTCCGGCTATGCAGTAAAATCTGCCAGTATAAATTACAGTGGCAGAATAAAAGATTTGTTTCGGCCTGTTGTCTGTTGGTAAAATATCCCTGACTTCCTACTCTAAACTAAAAAAGTTACCAGAGCAACAGGTTGTGTGTTCACCTAATTTTCTAAAGAATACAAAGTCTGAAAACTGAATGTATGCCATTATTTAGTGTCTTCAGTAATTTGGCCGAAAACTACGGACTTTATGAGGAACATACCCAACATATGAGTCAAAAATCTTGACATTCTGAGAAAATCTGGACATTTGAGAGTTATGGAAGGCAAGTATAAATGTAAGGGACTGTATTACACAGCCTTTGAAAGCTGGTAAAACACGGTGTATTTTTTCTTTTTTCATTTTTCTTGCAACTGGTAGTACATGGAGTAGATAACAGTAGATAAAGCTCCATGCACTACAATGAATTATGAGCAGTAGTGATGCCAACTGCATTTTCATGGATTCTCAACATAAATGTCAAGATTCACATCAAGATTCACATCTTGAGTTCCGTTCTCAAGGTGAATTTCTCAGTATCCATGTCTCAAACACCTAATAACGCAGTTAGCATCGGTGAACCACTTATAGTCATCTACACATCACATCACAGCATATCTTAGTGCCTACTTTTGTCTGTCTATGTATATCCATGGAATTACAAGTAAGAACTGTGAAAACTTGTTTGTAAAAAGAAGGTGCTAAGTAATAGATTCAAAACCCAGCTGTGATACTGACAGGAGCTTTCACTAGAGTATGAGGAACTCCATTGCAGCGGCAACAAGAAAGCACTAAAGCACTTCAACTCTTATAACAACAGGTAATTAAACTTAATGTATCCCTTACAGCCTACACCTTCAAGACACATTCTGATAGATAAGAGTATTCCTATAAATTTCTTACAAACTAGTAAAAAAAAATGTTGGCATCAGCAAGTGTATAGTTAACTGATGTCTGCATTGCAAAAGACAAGGTCTAGTTGTGTGGTAAACTAGAAAATGTACGCACAAAAGCTTGTTTCATAAAAAAACAAAATCTTACCTACAACAAGCTGAAATTTATGAGTCACGGTATAAAAAAGCATGTCCCATTGTGATGATTCCACCCCTAATACATGATATACTTATTATAAGGGTTAGGGCCAGATGAAAGAAAGCACATTCAGTTAATGAACATTTAACAATCAGATCACTTAAACTGTATTCAATAATTGCATTTTTGTTCATAGGTTCATAGGTAGGTACTAGGCTATCGACCCTAGGGCCTATACAAGCCTAACCATAACGATTCCCTGGCTATTGCTTCCCACAAATATTTACTTTCCTGTCTAGCAGGGTGACTGACATGATCCCTGGGGTGAATTTCCTATCTCCCATCCAATCATCAAGGTTCCTCTTGAAGAGGGCCATTGAGGCGCTCTGCCTGACATGTATGGGCAGCCTATTCAAGAGTATGGGGAGTCTCTGGGTCAGGAACCTATCCCTCCAGCATGTTCTAGTCATCGTGATGACAAGGTTAAGATCCCTGGAACGTATGGCTCAGAGGGATTGAGATTTCTTTAAGTGTAGCAGGTCCAACAACTCTGGGTTTGACATGACCTTGTATGTTAGGCAGAGATCGCCTCTGAGTAGGCGATATGTGACAGAGTATAGCTGGAATTTCTTTAGATGGTCAACATAAGGCATCTGCTTTAGGCCTGTGATTCTTTTTGTGAAGTATTTCTGCAGCCTTTCTAGTTGTGGCAGATATCTTGTGAGGTATATACCAAACGGGGCATTGTATTCTACAATGGGTCTAATGAGGGATGAGTACAGAGGGACAATGGCCTCCTTTTTTCTGGATAAAATCCCCTTAGTGATGAGGTGTGACATGTAGAAGGATTTTCTAAATGTTGTGGCTATGTGGTTATCAAAGGTGAGGCGACTGTCCATCTGTGTTCCTAGGTCTCTTATCACACTTTCGGTGTTTAGTGTACTGCCACCTATATGGTAGTTCATAGGTACGTGGTTTTTCCTAAAGGGGACAACTATACATTTTTTGGCATTTAGCTTGAGCCCATGGCTCTGGCACCAGGAATCTGTTTCGGTAAGGCCCTTTTGTAGTATATCCACATCATTTGGGGATTCAATAATGGCTCCCAGCTTGCAGTCATCTGCAAACTTTGTAAGCCAGAGTCCCTTAGTGTTGGCCTGTAGAAGTAGATGCCAAACAAGAGTGGTCCCAGAACAGAACCCTACAGTACACCACTTGTCACTTGCCTGCAGCTGGATCTGGAGTCTGCTACTTTTACAGTGTGTGTGTGTGTGTGTGTGTGTGTGTGTGTGTGTGTGTGTGTGTGTGTGTGTGTGTGTGTGTGTGTGTTCTGTCAGTAAGCCAGTTTGCAACCCATCGAGTGACTTAGGAATTAATGCTCAGCTTAGTAAGTTTATCTATGATTCCAGAGTGGGGGAATAGTGTTGAAAGCCTTGGCGAGGTCCAAGTAGGCTGTGTGAACCACCTTACCCTCGTCCAGGACTCTGGAGACTGATTCAAAGAAGTCGATCAGTTTCAAGAGGCAAGATTGGCCTTTCACAAACCCAAATTGGGTGGGGTCCAGTGTTTGAAGGTTGCCAATGTCTTTGTTTATAAGTTCCATGATAATACGTTCCATGGCCTTGCAGATCAGGGTCATCAGACTGAAGGGACGGTAGTTCCCAGGATCCAAAGTGGATCTCCCCTTGTGGAGTGGGATGACTGCAGCTATGCACCAATCTGTGGGCATGAAGCCTAAGGTGAGGCTATGATTAAGCATGACACAAAGGTGAGGTGCCAGTTCATTTTGTAGTTCATGCAGTACACATTCTTGGCTTTGGAGAGTGCAGTTTTTACTTAAGTGGCCATGATTACTGGAATTTGGCATTCTTCCAGTATTGACATGGGCCCTTTAGGAGGTGAGGAGGGGGTAAAGTTGGCACCGAATCTATCTGCCAGGATATTGACAATATCCTTGGGATCAGTATATCTAGTGCCATTCTGCTGTAGCTCAGAGCAGATCTGAGTATTGCCATTTAGATTCTTGACATAGCTATAGAATGCCTTGTGGTTGTCTTTGGAATCTTTGGAAATTTTGTTTTCATAACTAGCTTTGGAAGATTATATGAGGGATCTCAGCTTTCTACTGAGGCTGGTGAGGGAGTTTTTTGAATCCTGGGTTCTTCCTCTTTTCTGCAACAGTTTCTTCCTTCTGTTCTACAGCTTGTTTATGGCAGGGGACCTTTTTTTAGAGGACAGCGTCTTGGTTCTATTTGGGATGGCTGAGTCTATGCACAAGTTAATGTGCTTGTATAGCAGGATTCGGTAGTTGAACTTCCAGTTCCCATCTGCATGGGTGTCATGAAGTTTGTTACTTCTGACTTGAGAAGCATGAAGTTGGCTTTGGAGAAGTTTTTTTATGGAGGTTTCCTTAAAGGGGGGTGGGGGTGGTATGTGGATGTCAAGGGTGATTAGCTTATGGTCTGATCTGACCAACGAGGGGGTGACCACTGGTGTGGAGCATCGATCCCCCATGTTGGTAATGACCTGGTCTAGAATACTGGTACCCCTGCTGTGACTATGAATTAGTTGCTCTAGGGCGTTGGAATTTATGAATTCCAATAACTGTTGAGCAAAGGTGTTGGTACAGGAGTAGTTTTCCCAGTTATAGGCAGGGTAGTTGAAATCACCCAGTATTTGGTTGTATCTTAATATTTTCCAGTATGTTTAGAAAGGTGTAGTAAGAATCTTGGGGCATGTTGGGGGATCTGTAGCAAGCTACAATTTCGATTGCAGTCTTACTTAGTGTTAATTGGAGAATTTCAGATGCATTGTGTTGGGCAACCAGCCTTGAGATGTGAATATCCTTGGTGAATATGGACACTCCTTTAGTGTTTCGGTCCTGGTTTGGTGGCCGAAAATTGTGGTATGAGTTGTAGCCTGGTATTGCAGGGGTGCTCTCTTTAGCTTTGAATCAGGTCTCAGTTACTGCACAGCTATCGATGTTCTAATCAAATTGATTTTGACCAGTGCTTGGGGAGCACACAAATAGTCCTTTTTAGGACTCACACATAGCAAAAGAACCGAAGATCTGTTCAAGAAGAAGGACAACGGAGATCGACACCACCGCGGAACACTGAAGGACACAACAGCTACTCTTCCCAGAGCCCATTGTGACCATACACAAAACAGCTCTTCTCAGAGCTCACGTGGATCTGCACCTTATACAAAACAGCTCTTCTCAGAGCTTACAGTACACCAAACAGCTCTTCTCAGAGCTCACATAGATCTGTATAAGCTCTGGTAAGAACAACCAGAGACACATTGAAGAATAAAACAAAAAAGTTCTTATTAGAGCTACCACCAACACCTGAACAGGCATTCAAAACACAAAACATCCCTTTTCAGAGCTCACAGAAATCTGTATCAGCTCCGGTAAGATCAGCCGGAGACATGACACAGCTTCGGTGAACCAAACAAAACAGTTCTTTTTAGAACAACCACATCTGCCTGAAAAGGCATTCAAAACACAAAACAGCTCTTCTCAGAGCTCATAGAGGTCTGTAACAGCTCTATATAGAGCTCAGGCTGCCCACGGGGCTAAAACATATATTTTTAGAGCTAGCTCCACCACCAACTACACGTGGAAATCTGTTCACTGTTTAGGATCAAGAGTGAAAGGCATTGTAAAAATAATTGAGGGATGTGGGATTCCTGTATGGAGCGGCTGATTATGATTGAGACTGGGTAAGACAGAGAGTCGGCAGCCATTTTTAGGAAATGAGCAGGTATACCATCTGCTGCAAGAGTAGTGGGTTTAAGTTTTAAAGATGCATTTTTTTATTGTTGAGGTTGGGACAGGAGAGAATGTAAAGGGAGGTGAGTTGTTAGGAGATGTTGGTATGAGTGAGTAGCTATTTTTGGAAAGTTGAGTTGATAGTGATTTAATGGATTCAGTAAAGTGGTGATTAAATTGGGAGGCTATATTGCTATCTGTTTTTGTAGAGGTGGAGGTGGGAGCTGGTGTGGAGGTTTTACCAGGTTTTAGTAGGGAGTTTATTGCATGCCAGAACTTTTGGGGGTTATTGGAGTGTTTATTTTGTATATCTAGAAAGTAGTTCTATTTATCAAGCTTTGTTTGTTTTTTGACCTGATTCCTAAGGTGTTGATAGTTTTGTTTGGACAGAGTAGTGTTATCTTTCTTCCAGGTTTTCCATGCCTTGTCTCTGTTTTTTAATAGGGTTCTAGAGGATTTAGTAAGCCAAGGAGCATAGTGTTGCTTAGCTCTAATTTTTCTTGCTGGGGCGACTGAATCAAGGATGTTAATAAGAGTACTATTAAAATAGTCCACTGCTTGGTCTAGGTCAAGGCTGTGTAGTGGTTCCCAGTTACATTTTTTTAATATAGTGTTGAGTTCTAGAGGGTTAACATTGTGATTGTTTCTGACTTGTCTATAGACTGTAGGTTTGGGTAAGTTAGTACATTTTCATAGGAGGAAAGTAGGGAGATGGACACTAAGTCCATCAGGTAGACTACCTACTTGGTAATTATGTATAGGGTAATTTACTAATGTCCAATCTAGTACATATTTCTTATGGGATTGTTTGTCTACTCTAGTTGGTTCTTGAATGAGTTGACAAAATCCATACAGGCTGATGTGGTTAGTGGGGTTTTTAGAGTTACAGGCTAGCCAGTCAGTGTTTAGGTCACCTAATAAAATGGTTTCCTGTGGGAGATTATCTTTTGACCCTTGTAGAATATCCTCAATTATTGGAGAGCTATTACCTGGAGGGATGTATGCACAGAGGATACTGAATCTCCCCAATTATTGAAGCGTTATTACCTGGAGGGATATATGCATAGAGGATATTGAATCTCCCCAATTATTGGATCATTATTACCTGGAGGGATGTATGCACAGAGGATACTGAATCTCCCCAATTATTGGAGCATTATTACCTGGAGGGATGTATGCACAGAGGATACTGAATCTCCCCAATTATTGAAGCGTTATTACCTGGAGGGATATATGCACAGAGGATATTGAATCTCCCCAATTATTGAAGCATTATTACCTGGAGGGATGTATGCACAGAGGATACTGAATCTCCTCAATTATTGGAGCGTTATTACCTGGTGGGATATATGCACAGAGAATACTGAATCTCCCCAATTATTGAAGCGTTATTACCTGGAGGGATGTATGCACAGAGGATATTGAATCTCCCCAATTATTGGAGCGTTATTACCTGGAGGGATATATGCACAGAGGATATTAAGTCTCCCCAATTATTGGAGCGTTATTACCTGGAGGGATATATGCACAGAGGATACTGAATCTCCCCAGTTATTGAAGCGTTATTACCTGAAGGGATATATGCACAGAGGATACTGAATCTCCCCAATTATTGGAGAGTTATTACCTGGAGGGATGTATGCACAGAGGATATTGAATCTCCCCAATTATAGGAGCGTTATTACCTGGAGGGATGTATGCACAGAGGATATTGAATCTCCCCAATTATTGTATCATTATTACCTGGAGGGATGTATGCACAGAGGATATTGAATCTCCCCAATTATTGTATCGTTATTACCTGGAGGGATGTATGCACAGAGGATATTGAATCTCCCCAATTATTGGAGCGTTATTACCTGGAGGGATGTATGCACAGAGGATATTGAATCTCCCCAATTATTGTATCGTTATTACCTGGAGGGATGTATGCACAGAGGATACTGAATCTCCCCAATTATTGTATCGTTATTACCTGGAGGGATGTATGCACAGAGGATACTGAATCTCCCCAATTATTGTATCGTTATTACCTGGAGGGATGTATGCATAGAGTATATTGAATCTCCCCAATTATTGTATTGTTATTACCTGGAGTGATGTATGCACAGAGGATATTGAATCTCCCCAATTATAGGAGCGTTATCACCTGGAGGGATGTATGCACAGAGGATATTGAATCTCCCCAATTATTGTATATACATATATATAATATATATATATATATATATATATATATATATATATATATATATATATATATATATACATATATATAATTATTGTATATATTACATGCACCTAATCATGAAGGGATTCACATCTAGATCAGGAGAGGTCATTGTGCCTCTTTACTCATCCCTCATCAGGCCCATAATTGACTACAATGCCCCTTTTGGGATGTACCTTACCAGACACCTGCAGCAACTGGAAAGACCCCAAAAGTACCTCACCAAGAGGATCAAAGGGCTCAAACAGATGCCATATGCTGCCCGGTTAAAGAAACTCCAGCTCTACTCAGTGGCATACCGCCTGTTCAGAGGAGATCTGTGCCTGACGTATAAAGCCATGTCCAACCCAGAATTAATGGACATGCTGCACCTCAGAAAATCCAAATCCCATCGAGCTACACGCTCGAGAGACTTGAACCTCAGCACTGAAATAAATAGGACATGCTGGAGGGACAGATTCATAACCCAGAGGCTCCCTTCACTCTGGAATAAAATCCCAGTCCAGGTTAGGCAGAGTCCCTCATTGACTCTCTTCAAGGGGAATCTTGATGAGTGGATGGGAGATCGTAGGTTTACCCCGGGTATCACTTCTGTGTCACTGTTAGATAGAGGCATAGTATATTAACCTCGAAAAAGGGCATAGCAAAATAAATTTAAAATGGGTGGCGAAAGCCAAACACATTCTGGATAGGCTTATAAATGCCCTAGGGCAGATAGCCTAGTATGAACCTATGAACCTATGAACCTATGAGGATATTGAATCTCCCCAATTATAGGAGCGTTATCACCTGGAGGGATGTATGCATAGAGGATATTGAATCTCCCCAATTATTGGAGCGTTATTACCTGGAGGGATGTATGCACAGAGAATATTGATGCTCTTTTTCGTATTTAACAGGAGAACAGAGCCTATGATCTCAGCATTATTAAATTTAGGTAGAGGAGTTAGTAGAGGTTGGAGAAAAATTGTATTTTTGTAGACAATTGCAACACCCACACCCTTCTTTCCCGTTCTATCTAGCCATAGGATATTATATCCTGGAGGGAGAATTTTTTTATTCTGTGTGCTTGGTTTTAGCCAGGTCTCTTTATGGTAAAGATGTCGGGGAAGTAGTGCGTTATGAATGCGTGTAAGTGAGGAAGTTTGTTTGATATACTGTGGGGGTCTCTGTTATGGTAAGGATGTCGGGGGAGTAGTGAGTTATGAATGCGTGTAAGTGAGGAAGTTTGTTTGATATACTGTGAGGGTCTCTGTTATGGTATGGATGTCGGGGGAATAGTGAGTTATGAATGCGTGTAAGTGAGGAAGTTTGTTTGATATACTGTGAGGATCTCTGTTATGATAAGGATGTCGGGGGAGTAGTGAGTTATGAATGCGTGTAAGTGAGGAAGTTTGTTTGATATACTGTGAGGGTCTCTGTTATGGTAAGGATGTCGGGGGAGTAGTGAGTTATGAATGTGTGTAAGTGAGGAAGTTTGTTTGATATACTGTGAGGGTCTCTGTTATGGTAAGGATGTTGGGGGGAGCAGTGCATTATGAATGCGTGTAAGTGAGGAAGTTTGTTTGATATACTGTGAGGGTCTCTGTTATGGTAAGGATGTCGGGGGAGTAGTGAGTTATGAATGCGTGTAAGTGAGGAAGTTTGATATACTGCGAGAGTCTCTGTTATGGTTAGAATGTCGGGGGAGTAGTGAGTTATGAATGTGTGTAAGTGAGGAAGTTTGTTTGATATACTGTGAGGGTCTCTGTTATGGTAAGGATGTCGGGGGAGTAGTGAGTTATGAATGCGTGTAAGTGAGGAAGTTTGATATACTGTGAGGATCTCTGTTATGATAAGGATGTCGGGGGAGTAGTGAGTTATGAATGCGTGTAAGTGAGGAAGTTTGATATACTGTGAGAGTTTCTGTTATGCTAAGGATGTCGGGGGAGTAGAGAGTTATGAATGCATGTAAGCGAGGAAGTTTGTTTGCTATACTGTGAGGGTCTCTGTTATGATAAGGATGTCGGGGGAGTAGTGAGTTACGAATGCGTGTAAGTGAGGAAGTTTGTTTGATATACTGTGAGGGTCTCTGTTATGGTAAGGGTGTCGGGGGAGTAGTGAGTTATGAATGCGTGTAAGTGAGGAAGTTTGTTTGATATACTGCGAGAGTTAAGATTGATGATGAGTAGATTTGCAGTGTGTTTGTTTGGGGGTATAATGTTGCTTGGCCCTGGATTGGGGTGAATATCCCCCAAGGTAAGGAGGTATTTCTTTAATGAAAGTTGAAGCTTGGTAGTTTGTAGAATATCTATGTGGAGTTTGCTTGATGTTTTTCTAGTGTAGAATAGTGAAACATACTTGTTACATAAAAATAGTATTGTGTTGTTACTAAATAAATAGGGGGCTATAGGAAAGCTTACGTGTGTAATAACAGGTGTGAAGGTATGTGTTGTATGGTAGGTGGTGTGTGGTAGTGGTGTGTTTGTGTGTAAGGATGTAATGTAGGTTAGAGTTGTGAGGGTTAGTAGGAGAGATGAAAGTAAGGCCTGCATAGTTTGCATAGTTTAAACTGTCCCTATATGTCCATTTGCACAGCTATCAGTCAAAGAACTGACCATTCCTCTTTAATTTAACACGATCATGAATAAACACACCTCAGGACAAATTTTACCATCAACAGGGCACATTCACAAACAGAAGCCTACCATCTTTCACTCTGCCATATTGTTATACGTTTCTCATTTACACTCAGCTGTCAGATAGGCAGAGGGTGAGAGAAGGACATACCAGTTATCTGTTAGCTGTCATATTGCAAATATTCCTGGCTGGGATACTATGGCTCTCACTCTTACAAAAAGTTGTCATAGCAAAGGTTGTGGATTTCTACCTTAGTTTACCTATGTTCAGCATTCTACATCTTGGGATTCATAAACTCCTTTTCTATAAACATTCCCAACGGTGTCCAGTATCCCAAAAGGTATGCTGTTAACTATCACCATGTGTTGGCAACCTTTCATCCATTTCCCTGCCTAACCTCACAGCCAGCAGGCTTACCACAAAAAATGTCATATCATAAGCCATTATCAGGCAGGCAAAGTGCCAAAGTCCTTGTACAAAAAGTCCGGCTAAGGCACATCCACATCCACCTCAAATCAACTGTTTTCCTCACACATCAATCACTTATTGATAAGGCTGGTTTGACTGGGCCCTCTTTTGTAAAGACAGACTAACTAATAAGCCACAACAAACTGCCCATCAGGAAATCAATAAAAACAGCATTATTAGTTGTTTGATTCAGATGTTCAGCAATGCATTTCCTGTTCTCTGAGTTTGGTTACAATACAGATTTTTTTTAATAGTTATTCATGTACTCATATTTTTAAATGCAAATCTGTACTATATTATTCATTCCTGTTGTTTGAATCCACTGTATAGTATTTAAATTAAATTAACTATTGCATGAAAAAGTGAAAAGAAATAAAAAAGTTCAAATGAAAATGAAGTGAAAGCTGACTGCAGTATACAAAGCTGACTGCAGTATACAAACAGTGTTTAATTCAAGGATATAATTTGTCTCCAGAAACCCATATGTTATTATGTCTAAAATATTCTGAGCAGTATGGGAAATATTACAAATTGTCTAGGAATGCAACTAAGCAACAACACTTAATTATAAGGTAATATTGATATTTTTCTCAACTTACATTTGTGTCCTTGTTTTTGCTTAAGTAACACAGCAACAGGAATTGGGAACCTAAAGAAGACGAAGTCATAGCAAAATAAGAATCTGTAACGTTACTAAGAATTCAGATGTGGCCAAGATATGTACCAATGGAAAGGTTAATCTCATTATAGAAAGATATTTTTACTCAGAATTCTTGGAATTGGTTTTATATTTAATATGAACTAAAACGTTACTTGTAGCCCCAAAGAAAGCTCCACAGAGGGCACCCGAGAGGATTACAAATGACATGTCTGATTTCAGCTAATCAAGAAACAGTGTTCTGCTTCTCTGCAACAGTCATGAAGGACTTTGAGAGACAGAGACTGTAGCCTTGTAGCCAGGGGGATTGCAAGAAGGTTCAGTTAATTTCTGGCATTAAAATACATCAATGTAACACACTCTGTCCAGTTGAATTGATTTACTATAAGTCACAAGGCACAGGGGCTTACATGGCAAATTGCATGCATATATTAAAGTCTCTGCAACTGCTTGTTAAAAACAATGTCACACTTTACAATGAGCAGCTAAGCAAGGTTAAGTGAAACCACGTTCATTTGTTTCATCCATGCAAAATCACTACATATTAATCATGATTCATAATATTTATAAAAACACAGTTTGTGCATGTACAGGAAAAGGAAGTAGAATTTTGAGGTAAAGTGCTTTTTTATCTTAATTTCACAACTGGTGATTTTATAAGAGCAGCTTTTTGTTACCTTTATAACATTACAAGAAACACCTGAAAGTTACATCGTCACCCGAAATTTAGGGTACAAGAATCACTTAGCTTTGTGATTCTCTCGTCTAAGGCTCCTACATTAAAAACACTTGAAAGATGAATCTCACATAATCTGTAATGATGTGCAGTGCCATTAAAATAAGAGTGCAGTGAGCTAGTTTGTGCAATTCATTTCATCTGAGTCACCGTGGTTATATTTCCTTCCTCAGTCTTTAAGCTGAGAAAGGCATTTTGCTAACATGAGATAGACTGCACAATTTTGTTTCACTGTCTAAAATCACACTAAGCTTGTGAAGCTTAAACCTCAATGATTCACAAATGGCAGCATTTCCTGTACTGATTCAGTAACTGAATATTTTTTCTTGGTACTCCACAAATTTGATTCATAACTTCCCTCTTAGATACACAGTGATTCACTATGAGAATCAGCTTCCATTCTTCACAGAGCTCAAATTCCCTGTTATAATTAATTGTTTTGTCCCACTGTCATGCCACTGAGCATATAATTTCATGGTCAGTTTATGAGCAACTGGGTCATGACAAAACTATGCTGAGCAGGGACCCCCCCCCCCCCCCCCCCATGCTAAGGTATACATACAGCCATCATTTTTTAACAGAATGCAGAAGCTGAAAAAGAAAAAAAAAACTGAACAGCATAGCAAGGAACCTGGTAAAAAGACTAGAACTATTATATGGTGAGATTGTGACAAATTATGGGTTTTGGTAAAGTGCTGAAGCAATGCAAACAACCTAGAACAAATGAGATTTACAAAAGATGTAATATGATTTACATAACTGTTTCTAACAGCAGCTTTAGACCAGTCTGCTTTGCAGATAGACCTTGCTGAGCCCAAAGCCACACATCAAGCAGCTCTGTGTATCCAGATGTGAGCAAGCACGCTTAACAAAACTTCTTAGAGCATGCTTAACAACACTTCTTAGAGCATGCTTAATAACACTTCTTACACATTCCTTTCTGCAGCATGTTTAAAACTTCATTACAGAAAAACAGGAGCTGCTTTTAAGTGACTGTTCCACTAAGAATATATGGTGTGGAGTTAAAATCATCAGTAGTAAATGAAAAACATCAGCAGAGCCAAGGAGAGTTCTTGGAACTCAGCTTGCCGTTAGCATGTATGCAACATGGCACCTACTAGGGAATTGCTGCATTGTACCACAAAGGATGTGGGGAATATAAAACTTCCTGTATAAGATCCCTCTGAGTGGTCTTTGAGGGGAACCATCTACCTGATCAGGTCATAGTGCTAAGCCATGACGTACAATATGATATGCACGTTCCCTTAGACCACAAAGTAAATGTTACCAAAGTGTAAAGGTTCACTACTACCACATTATGCAGTTTTTGATGCTACCCAAATAAGCATAGATATCAAAATATCTATGTTACTAATTGCCCCTATATTCATTAATTGACTCCACATAAATAAACATTAGCAATGAAATATCTCCATCATTAATCACCCTTTTATCTACTAGTGATATGCTCAAATAAACACATACACACACAAATATCTCCATTAGTAGTTGCCCTCTATCCAGTTGCTGATGTTACCCAAATAAACATAGATACTAAAATGTACCCACTACTGTTCACCACCAAAGCACATACCCATTCAGCCCCCCTCATGGAAGACACTGTCATACTAATATACTCTCCCCAAGTTCCCCATACACTTTTCTTTCTCTCATGTCACATCACCATGTCTTTCAGCTTTTCCCAGTTAGGGGTCGCCACAGCGGAACTCCGGTCCACTCATGATTGGCAGTGGATTTTTATGGTGCCGAGTTGCCAGCCCGATGCCCAACCTTCAAAGAAGGCATGCCCATTCATGCACACACATACCTGCATGTCTTTGGCGTCACTCGACTGCGGGGAGGACATGCAGACTCCACACAGAATGCACTCCAGCTGAGAATCGAACGGGAGAACTTCTTGCTGTGAGGCGACAACACTAACTGCTGCCCCACCGCGGCCTCATGTCACATCACCATGCCCATCACAAAACTCCAGTGTCTTTATCCCTTGTGTGGTATAGCAGCAACGTTATGTGTATAGTACAGTGGGCTTCTGCATGGCATGACATAGCTCACAGTATTAACAATAAATCAGGTAGATCATGGGTGGGATGGAGCAGAAAGCCTGCAGATTTAAAGGTCAGGATGGGGTGCAGCACTTATCTCATAGGTTCATGCTGCTGTGAATACAGGTGATGTGGGCAGTTTATTTACATACTTATGTTAAAGTAAAGAAACAGTGCTGCCACTTTTTTACTTTAAAATAAATACATTAGAAAAACACCCTTAGATGAGCCATTAATTTAGCTCTCCTAGCCTCTCCCCCTCTAGTAAATCCATCACTTTAGTGGGAAGATTTCATTCACCATGTAAGAAAGAATTGAATCTCATTAAGAAAAGTGTCTGGTGTGGCAGTGATTACGTGGTTGCCAACATGTTAAAAGCACTGCTTATTAAACGTCACTGCTGGAGAAGAAGGAGGCAGTGGATATAACACTTTCTGTAATTTACCTATGAGTGTTAAAAGAGGATGCAAACAGGAAAAAATAAGAAATGGTGTGTATAAGCATTTAGTTGTATGCGCTAGAGGATGATGGAAAAGGGAATGACTAGGAGGCAATATTTGCTGTCCTTATTATAATTTACTTGTGAGAATTAGAGTATGAGGACAAGAATAAAAATTAGATAGCTGGAAAGATTCTGTATACTAGTGATATGATGGGTCTGGATACCAATGCATTATGGGTAGAAGACAAGAATAAAAATTAGACAGCTAGAAAGATTCTGTGTACTAGTGATATGATGGGTCTAGATACCAATGTATTATGGGTACAGCAAAAGAGCAAAAATAAATAAATAAATAAAAAATAAGGAGCCGCTATAAGAGAAGAAACGTAAAAATTTTTGGAAATATTGTGCCTCCTGTTGTACCTCAGCAGACAGCAACTTCAATTACCCGCACATTTCTTCTTCCCACAGATTCTTTGTGCCACTAGTTTTAAATGGGGTAAAAATACTAGAAACCAGCATTCCTAACAGATATTCCTAACATTCCTTAGCTTGCTGGGAAGGGTTATTACACATTTTAAAATGTATCGCTAGCTCTTTCTGACACAGCCAACATCTGCTGCAGCCCAATGTTACAGCACACAATTTGTATCAGTATATGTCGTCTGTGGAGCTGAAACTGAAAGGAGTATCTGTATGCCAGAGTTTCACAATTATTTTCTCATCTTGATGCAGTTATAGTATAAATTAAAGCATTACCATTTTTTTAAATAAAAAAGGAAGGGGTTAAGTCGCATTTTTTAGAAATGTGAAGCCTCCCATTCTCTCCTGTTAGGTGCGATCCAATGGACAGCTGTTGGTATTGTAGAAGTCCTGATACACAAAATGTAGCTACTTATTTTTCCAGCATTTACATCTTTTTTAATATATTTTCTCTAAATGCTGAGTAGTAACTGTTGGCATATACAAAGTCCAGACTGTTTTTATTGCCTTGTCCCTTCCCCCTAAATGTATACACTCATACAAACAAATCTGTTGCACTTAATTAAATGCTTGTTTCAGCCTCTTCTCAAATAGGAAAGGGAGGGATAGAAAATAAATAAGTAATTAAATAGCATCCATCTGAAGTCTGGCGTTTTAAACATGATACTCCATACCAGTGTGATCTTCACCCTTATAATATGAAATAGTGACACAGCACTGCCCCTATTCCTTCATCATCCTCACGCATGGACATTTTAACTACTAGTGTGTGTGTGCCGAATATGTGCAATTTTATATGACTATAGAATGTTATACATAGATCTTAATTGATAGGTTTATACAATGTGTATAGTTAGTAAAAAGGAGAAATGCATAAAAATATGAGATCACAAATAATAATTAGCTTCCGTGCATAAAGCAGGGTGATGTGTTTTTACTGTCTAACAACACAAGCTATACGTAAAATCAGACTGGTTACTCAGAGACATGTTTCACATGGGTATGTCCCACTGCACTAATGTGGCACATATGTAACAGCCTAAACCACTGATCCTAAAAATTATCTACAAATCCACAAAAAAAGCTATTTTAGTGAAAAATATATGAAAAATAAAAAATTGCAGAGCAAGCCTCATGTAGTTTGTGCGATACATATATATATATATATATATATATATATATATATATATATATATATATATATATATATATATATATATGGGATTACTTTAAAGATTCACAATAAAAGAACTCCACTGTGGTTAACTGTATCCAATAATAGTCCAATAAGGCAACACAAAAAAATGAACAACCAGAAACATTCCGTAGGTTTATTAAAATGAGTATCCATATTATAAAGAAGAATTGGAATACACTTAATGAACAACCTGGCTTTGCTGGGAAGCCAATCTGGTGGTCCCCTGCCCTAAACAAACTCTACAACAGAAGGAAGAAACTGTTGCAAAAGAGAGTAAAATCCCATGAGTGGAGGAGCTCCCTGGTCAGCCTCAGTATGAAGCTGAGATCCCTTATAAGATCCTCCAAAGCCAGCTATGAAAACAAAATCGCCACTGATTCTAAGGGCAACTAAAAAGCATTCTATAGCTATGTCAAGAATCTCAGTGGCAACACCCAGATCTGCTCTGAGTTACAGCACAACGGCACGAAAATTACGGAAGCAACTGATATTGCCAACATCCTGGCAGATAGGTTCAGTGCTAACTTTACCCCCCTCTCACTCCCTAAAGGGCCCATATCTATACAGGAAGAATGCAGAGTCCCTGTAATCACATCTATGCAGGTAAAAGCTGAACGCTCTAAAATCAAAAACACAGCATCCATGGGACCGGACAACATCCCAGGCTGTGTTTTATACGAACTTCAAAACAAAATGGCTCCCCACCTAAGCACCATGTTCAATCATAGTCTCATGTCAGGTTTTGTGCCCACTGAATGGCACACAGCAACAGTTATCCCACTCCACAAAGGGGGAGCCACCACTGATCCTGGGAACTATTGCCCTATTAGCCTGACGAGCCTGGCCTGCAAGGCCATGGAATGTATCATCATGGAACTCATAAACAAAGACTTTGGTAACCTCCAAACTCTGGACCCCGCCCAGTTCAGGTTTGTGAAAGGCAGATCATGCCTTCTGAACTTGAGCGACTTCTTTGAGGCAGTCACCAAAGCCGCAGATGAGGGTAAGGTAGTTCACACAGCCTATCTTGACCTTGCCAAGGCTTTCAACACCATCCCCCATTCTGGAATTATAGCTAAACTCACTAAACTAGATATAAATCCCTATGTCACAAGATGGGTTGCCAAATGGCTCACTGGCAGAACCAACACTGTAAAAGTTGCAGATTCCAAATCTGACTTCAAACCACAGACAAGTGAAGTACCACAGGGTTCAGTCCTGGGACCTCTCCTGTTTGGTATCTACTTCTCTGAAGTACAGGCTAACAAAGAACGCCTCTGGCTACTGAAGTTCACAGATGACTGTAAACTAGGAGCCATAGTCGAGTCCCCAAATGATGTGGACATCCTACAGAAGGGCCTCACTGAGACAGATGCCTGGTGTCAGAGGCATGGCCTCAAGCTCAATGCCAAAAAGTGCATTGTCATCCCCTTTGGTAAAAACTCTGTACCAATAAACTACCACATAAACGGCAGTCTATTTAATGCCAAATGTGTGATAAGACATTGGGACTCAGGTGGATAGTAGTCTCTCCTTTGATGATCACATCGCCACAGTAGTCAGGAAATCCTTCTATGTGGCACACCTCATCACAAAAGGGTTCTCATCCAGGAAAAAAAGAGGTCATTGTTCCCCTCTGCTCAGCACTCATTAGATCCATTATAGAGTACAACGCCCCTATTGGAATGTACCTCACAAGACATCTGCAGCACCTGAAAAGGCCACAGAGGTACCTCACGAAGAGGATTACTGGCCTCAAACAGATGTTCTACACTGACCTTCTCAAACAACTCCAGCTTTACTCTGTAGCATATCACCTACTCCAAGGAGATCTCTGCCTAACATATAAAGCTATGTTAAACCCAGAGCTGTTGAACATGCTACACCTTAAGAAATCCCAATCCCTCTGAGCTACACCCTCTAGGGACCTAAACCTTGTCACCACAATAAAATGGACATGCTCGAGGGATAGATTCCTGTCCCAGAGACTTCCCATACTCTGGAACAGGCTACCCAGCTATGTCAAGTAAAGTTCCTCATTAGCACTCTTCAAGAAAAATCTTGATGAGTGGATGGAAAATAGGAAATATACCCCAGGGATCTCTTCTGTGGCTCTGCTTGACAGGGGCACAGGAAATTAGCATTCTTGGGTGGTGTACGCCAGAGAACCTTGTTGACTGGACTTACTTAGGCTGATAGCCTAGTACCTACCTATGAACCTATGTACCTATAAGAAGGTTCTGTTATAAAGATATGAGATCCAAGAAAAGTAATGTGAGCTTAAGGCAAGGGATATACCCGTGCCTCAATTGTAGTTGTTTTACAGATGTCCTTACTGACATATATTTTATTCATCATACAACTAAAACTCAATATATTTTCAGTTGTTATTCCAACTGTAATACTATGCAAATTGTTTATCTAGCTACCTGTGTAAAATGTGTTTCTTTCTATGTGTAAAAATGTAATAAAAAGTTGAAGGAGCATATTACTGAACACAAGTCAGAAATTAGGAGAGGCATTATGACTAATGCACTAGCAAAATATGTAGTAGATGATTTAGGGCATTCATTTAAGTTTAGAGTGATTAAGGTAGTATATAGAACTAATAGTGGAGGAGATATAAATAATATATTAGATAACATAAAATAGTCTTGGATCTTGAGACTAAAAGCAGATGCATATCCTGGGTAAAGCAATACAGAGTTTGAAACCTGTCCTGTACAAACAACATTTAATGTTGCATTAATGTCACAATTTTTAGTTGTATTATTTTAGTATTTAATAATTCTTATTTTCTATTGGTTGGCTGTGTTGAAATGTTTTTTTTTAATTGTCTATGGAAGCACTGAAGAAGGGGTTACAAGAAAGCTTTGCTTATTCTTAAATGTGGATACTCATTTTACTAAACCTACAGAACGTTTCTGTTTGTTCATTTATTGTGTTACATTACTTTAAAAATTGACAGAAAAATATCCAAACTCAAAAATATCTAAACTCACAAACACAAAATATTGATAAATCAACAGAGCTGGTATATATATATATATATATATATATATATATATATATATATATATATATATATATATATTATATATATATATATATATATATATATATATAGGTTCATAGGTAAGTACTAGGCTATCTGCCCATGGACCTTTATAAGCCTAGCCACAGAGTGATGGCTTTTGCCTCCCCATTAGATTAGTAACCTGGGCCTCTGTCAACAGGGCTCCTGAAGTGATCCCAGGTAGAACTTACGATTACCCATCCACTCATCAATATTTCTCTTGAAAAGGGTCAGAGAGGAGCTCTGTCAAATATGGATTGGGATTCTATTCCAGAGTGAGGGGAGTCACTGGGACAGGAATCTATCCCTCCAGCATGTCCTGTTTATTGTTGTACATAGGTTCAAGTCGCTAGAACGAGTGATTCTGAGGGATCTCGTTTTTTGAGGTGAAGCATGTCCATTAGTTCAGGGTTTGACATGGCCCTATAGGTCAGGCATAGGTCATCTCTGAGCAGACGGTAAGTGACTGAGAAGAGCTGGAGCTTTTTTAGTCGTGCTTCATAGGGTAATTGTTTAAGGCCCTTAATCCTCTTAGTGAGGTACTTCTGTGGTCTTTCTAGTTGTTGCAGGTGTCTAGTGAGGTACATCCCAAATGGGGCATTGTACTCTATTATGGGCCTAATGAGTGAGGAGTAAAGGGGCACAATCACCTCCTTGGATCTGGATGAGAAACCCTTTGTGATCAGGTGTGCCACACAGAAGGATTTCCTGACCGTTTTGGCTATGTGGTTATCAAAGGAGAGCATGCTATCTACTTGGGTACTCAGGTCTCTAATTACTTCTTCTGTACTTAGTGGATTCCCATCTATGTGGTAGTTTGTAGGTACTTTGTTTTTCCCAAATGGGATTACTATGCATTACTGTACTATATGATTACTATACATATATATATTTGGATGTGATTAGAGTTTGTCGATATTTTGCGTTTAGATGTGTGTGAGTGTAAATATTGTTTGAGATTAGATATTTTTCTGTCAATGTTTTTGCTCTTGATCTTATGCTGTTAAGATAATTTTAAGTAACCTATATACACATACATATGTGTGTGTGTGTGTGTGTGTGTGTGTGTGTGTGTGTGTGTGTGTGTGTGTGTGTGTGTGTGTGTGTGTGTGTGTGTGTGTGTGTGTGTGTGTGTGTGTGTGTGTGTGTGTGTGTGTGTGTGTGTGTGTGCGTGTGTGTGTGTGTGTGTGTGTGTGTGTGTGTGTGTGTGTGTGTGTGTGTGTGTGTGTAGAGAGAGATAGATATATGAATACTAACACACAAGATGAACATGGAATAACTGGTGTAATGTGAATGTAAGCACTCCTCTCTCCCTATTCCTGGCACCGAGCTCCTTATCACCACAAAACAACAGTTGTTGATAACAACTTGTCTGAAGAAGCCAGACCATAAAATAGCTCCTTCAATTAGAAAGTAACAAAAACACTCTCACTGAGATGGGACTTGGCTGTCCCATTCAAATGGTACTTTCACCATAGTTGCCTTATATTTCTATGGGGGGGGGGTACTAAAACAATTGCTATTGTACATACCATTGCAAGACGGGAGAGGGAAGCCAAGCAAATAAGCCCCTGGATTATTAAATAGTCAGAGCTTTGTTTATAGCAATAGATTATCTTAAAGACATCTCCATGACTTTAATATTTTACTTCAAAATAAACCTTTAAATACATGAAAAATACTTCCTCCTGCTGTCTTGACTTGAGATGATTTTTTTGCAAAATTCCACTCATTTGTTCTCAGACTATCTGGTGGTGAAAATGTTTTACTGTGCTCATGTGACACAGCACTGAAGGCAACTATCCACTAATCTATTTTCCATACCTCCTTGACAACTACACGGTTGTGAGGAGCCAGGTTCTATCCCAACAAGCAGTGATTGTCAGGCAGGAAACAGGCCTGGGCATAAACACACCATATGTACTGTGAACATTCCTGGTTCACCTACCAGCATATCTTTGGGATGTTAGCAGAAACAGCCTCTTCAAAAACTCACAAGGCCACAAATGTTGTTTAGCTGGGAATCAAAATGGAGAACTAAACAGTGTGAAGCAGTAATGCATAGTGCTGCTAACATTACTCTAATATAATTATTAGAGTGGCAGACAACTGTAAAATGCTCACCACATGCACCATGCAGTCTTGACTGACTGGTATCCAGGTGTACAGAATGCAACCAGCTAAGGGAAGGTGGGATTACAATGCAAATTCAAACTATTACATCAAAAACACAATTTATTAAAATGAGAGCTGACGACAACAAAAGCAACCAACTTCTTTGTAAAAATTAAAACTTTTTCTGCAGAGAGTAAGATCCCCACAGAATCATGTAGGAGCTTTACCCCCATTCAAACTCACATATACTACAATAATTTTCAATGCAGTTGCACCGGGAGGCAAAATTAAAATCCTAATTGCAGCAAACTTTGATGGTGAATGCATGTTTGTGGTAAGTCCTATTATATGAGAGCTTAAGAGGATACCCACAGACTTTATTACAGATCCTGTTTATGGAGCTATTTATGTCCTCTACCCTATCCTGATTCATTTTCATTTCTTTTTGCTTCTCCACATAAAGCTTTCTTTAGTTATGGCTCTGTTCCTTTTGTGTCCATAGTCTTGCTGCTTGATGTCCCCATCCTGAATAATTCCAGATTTGTTTTTGAGTTTTACTGTTGTTTCACAGCAACAGCACCCCATACCTAACACACATATACATTTTCCATTTGTCTTTCCTTTCCCTAACTTGGAGCCACGGTGGTGCAGCGGTTAGCGTTGTCACCTCACACCAAGAGGTTCTCCCGTTCGATTCTCGGCTGGAGCGCCTTCTGTGTGGAGTCTGCATGTCCTCCCCGCGGTCAAGTGACGGTTAAAGACATGCAGGTAGGTGCATGCATGAATGGGTGTGCCTTCTTTGAAGGTTGGGTGTCAGGCTGGCAACTCGGCACCGTAAAAATCCACTGCCAATCATTAGCGGACCGGAGTTCCGCTGTGGCGACCCCTAACCAGGAAAAGCCGAAAGACATTACTAACTTTCCTTTCCCCCTAACTTGTATCATTATTCCTTTTTGAGAATTTTCTTAGTCCATAATTGCTGCAAGTATAGCACAGCTGTTATATTTCTTGTCTTCTTTCCATTCTTCTATCAGCCTTTAAGAACCCTAACTACTTTATTTACTTTGCTTTGTTTCACCAAAACTCTCACTCTATTTGTAATGGTTGACATGTCTCATCTCTAGTACATGACTCCAGCTACTAAACCTTAAATCATTAGTAGCTGAACTGGTATTTCACTTTTGTAGGTTTTTCAGAGTCAAGGATGCATTATATATTTATTTTTTCAAACTGTGTTACTACTAGTGAGGCAATAATTCCATTGCAGGAGAAATTCATTGAAAAAACTTCACAACTGAAACCTAGGTGCAATTGAGAACAAGCTAATCTTGTGAAGTAAAATGGTTTTCGGAGACTGGAGTACCTAAAGGAAACCCACAAGGGCACAAGCATGGCAACTTCGCTCCACCCAGACAACACCCTAACCCTTAGGCATGAAAGGTTGCAACATTAAGCAATGGATGACTGAATAACATAAGGTAGAAAATATTTAAGCAAAGAAGGCCTTGAAAAGTACGGCTGATCTTTTTCTTTGTCAACCAAGAAATTTTGTAATCATTCATCTCTGAAAGCTGAGCAAAGAAGATCAAGTCAACCCTCACAAGATTCAAAGATAAACTGAATAACATTCAGAGGCTCTTATACAAGGTTAGAATTAAGCATCCTTATTAGTTTACTTGTTAACTGTCTGTATCCTGATTATTCCAACAAGCCACTAACTGCAATTTTTTTTTTGCACAGAAATGGATAATCGGTATCACTAAAATGACAGGACTGTATTTCCTGCTGTGTTGTGCTGACATGCATGTAATGCTCAAGTTCTGCTTTGATTTTTAACTTTAAATTGGAAGTATTGAACCTGGGTTTTGTCCATAATGTTGACATGTGGAAAGCAGGTACGTTCTTCTCATCTCGTTAATACGTATAACTTAAGATGCACAATTACAGTAACATTGTGGCCTTTTCAACACTGATACAATGACTATGTTGCCATCCAGCTGGGAGAGAAGCCATGTTGTCTTTTCATCAGTACCTTCTAACATTTATTTCATTAGTGCACTATGTCATGCAGTGGTCTCTACTTTCCTAGGGAAGGATGAAGAAATCTCTCGCTGACACATGACTTTATGTGATTAGTACACCCTACTGCTCACTCCAGTTACCCAACTGGAAATACCTTTGCCTAGAACTGCTTGCAGTAGGGTATATTGTGTGTCTGGCACTGAGTAATTGATGCAGTTTTTTGCATTTGTTGTGAGCAATCCTCTTCTATGCCTTTGTAACACTGCATCATTTCGAACTTAACCCTGTTACTCCATCTCAGGTAGTCCACTTTCCAAAATGGACACAGGCATGGTCAGGGTAAATTTACAGAACACAGCACTGATTACATGCCTATGTCATTTTTCAACACAACACAAGCCAATAGTATTTGCATTGCCTCCTTTATGCAGAATAAGGGTGTGAGCATTTTGCCAGAAGGTGGTGCTCCACATTTCACAATACCTCTGCCAAGTAAATATCTCAACTGTACCTGTTTTGGACATATGTAGCTATTCCCAGGATTGATTTATGATTTTACATGGTGCACCTGTTTTTGGAGTTATGTTCCTGTCTTCAACCTTGAATTACCCTTTCATATGATGTACCTATTTTTAGAGTTATATTACTATTTTTAGGCTTGATGTTTGTGATCTTTCTGATACCCAATCACACACAGTTTTCAAACTGTTTAGTGCACAGAAAATTAGACTACATAATCATTATACCGATGATACCAATAGTTTAAAGAAAGAGGACTTGCATGTTGTATTTCCCTTATTCAGAAGCAAAAATAAATGTCTTGGTGAGGTAGATTTTTGTAATATCATTCATTAATATCTACATCTTGTACCTCTGTGGGGTGGGAGATTGGTATAATGGTTAAGATGTTTACCTTACAGTTACAAGGTACAGGGTTTGATTCTCTCATGGGGTAATTGGCTAGGCTTAAAATGACCCAGAAGGGCTGTTGGCCTAGGACTAATCTCTGAACCTATGAATCTATGAACAATAGGCTTACATTTCTGCATCATTACTGTCATTCTCACTTGTGTATCTGAGATGTACACAACAATCCTTCTGGAGGTAGGGAGAGTAATATTCTGTTCTCTGTTAGCATTTTATCCTAATTAGGTGCCTAGAATTTCTTTTTGATGTACCTATTTTTCCACAGGCCTATTACCTGTCATCTGCATTTTAACTATGAACAGAGCACTGCTTTTCAGCAAATAGTATCAGTCAGTCTTCCAGTTGTATCAGTCACTTCTGCCGTAAGCTAACCAGTTTCTGCACAGTTTAAAGACTCCTTTTCAAGGCTAATAATTCTGGGTAAGGTGATACTGACTATATCCCTCCAATATTTATCCACCTGGCTGCTCAGTAATTTAATATCTGTCTTACTCAGCTTATTAACAAGAGTATCAGGGAAGATCTGTTATCTTTCATGTGAAGGGAAGGCCTACTTATTCCCTTCCACAGCAGAGGTGCATTGATTAAGGCAAAGATGCAAAGCTCCAGCTTCTAATCATATTAAATACTATAGCAAAGATGTTAGGTTGGGCTGATGACCAGCAGCGTCTGAATACATTGAATGCAGCACCCCATTGAGAAGGTCACAATATGGCTTCAGGAAGACTTTCTCTGTCAGCACTACTCTCCTGATAGCATCACACTACAGAACAGAGTTCAGTGAAGCATAGATACTAGTGACCTTGTTTCCTGACCTGTTTCAAGTCTTTAGTGTCATTATCCATGACTGCCTAGCACTCTGCAATTATCTATCAGATTAAGTAATGAGTCCACAAAGTGGTTATGCAGTTATTTAAATAAATACAGAGTTAAACAGGGCACAAACTTTTCTACTTCCTCCCTGTGTAATAAGCAGAGGAATAGCTAAGGTGTGACAAATGGGGCAGCCATTCCGGGTGCAAAGCATTACAGGGAGATATCAGGAGATGCTATGCATAACCTTTATTCAGAAATGACTAATACATACATACATGCATGCATGCATCCATCCATCCATACATACATACATGAAATATACATACATACATGCATCCATACATACATACATACATATATGCATACATACATACAAGCACGCACATACATACATACATGTATACATGCATGCATACATACATACATGCATAAATACACACACACACACACACACACACACACACACACACACACACACACACACACACACACACGCACACACACAGACATGCATGCAAATATAAACATGAGCATTAATGCCCTTCTAGCCTGTTAATATACCAAAACAGTTGTTCTCATAATAAGTGTCCAGGCTGTTCTTAAAAATATCTAAGCTAGTGCTTGCTTTAATGTAATTTGGCATAGTCCATACATCACCTGCTGTCTTTTCTTTCCTATATAATTTTCTACATAGGTTGTCTGATGATTCTCTACTACTTTTAATAACCCCAAACATTCTCAGAAGTAGTTGTCTCTAAATGCCCTATCTCCTCTTAAACATCTATATGAGGAACTGTACAAGTTCAGATATTTTAGTATTTCATAATAACTTAAATTTTCACATCCATTGATGCCCTTGGTATATTTCTGCTGTGCTCTTTCCAGTTTACTCATGCTTGTTTTCTTAAAAGGTTTCTATAATGTTATTTCATAATCAAGTTTGGGCCTGCTGTAACTAACAAACAAAGATTTTGTAATTTCTGATTTCCTAGACTTTTTACACAAGCTATAGCTCTATAACTCTCATTAACAAACTGGTTGATATGATTAGAAAACCTCAGAGCTGGCTGTACCCATATATCCAGGTCCTTAAATGAATCTACAGTTTCAATCACTGTGTGCTGTATTAAATATTCACCTTTCACTTTATGTTTCCCAAATCTCATATGCTTATTTTTTTATGTAGTGGTGCTGCGGTAGCGTTGTCGCCTCACAGTAAGATGCTGTCCGGTTCGATTCTCAGCTAGAGCGTCTTCTGCGTGGAGACATGCGTGAATGGGCGTACCTTCGTTGAAGGTTGTGCATCAGGCCTGGCAAGCTGGTATGTAAAAATCAACTGCCAATCATTAGCGGACCGGAATTCCGCTGTGGCGACCCCTAACCGGGAAAAGCCGAAAGACACAATCAATCAATCAGCATATTATTCTCATGTGCCAAATTGCCAATTTAGTCAAGTTCTTTTGCAGACATGCCCTGTCTGTAACACATGTAATCAGTTTACCAAATTTCAAGTCATCTGCATACAGACTGTAGAACACCTCAAAAGAAAAAGATAAATCTGAAAGATAAAATCTAAACAAGTGTGGGTCGAGGACAGAGCCATGTGAGACACTTTGACTGTAACCAAGAGTTTCACCTGGCCAATTGCTGTATGACACTTGTCATGTCCTAATTCTAAGCCATGCAGCTATCCAGCTTATCAAGAGTAAAGCTATACCTAGTTGTTTTATTTTATTGATCACTGTTTTGTGTATGACTCTTGTCATATTCTGAAGTTAAATCTATATAAATTACATCACAACAGAAATTTTCATTAATAGCTGTTATTATACTGTTATAGAACATCATGTTACAGGTGGTAATAGATCTGTTTTCAACATATGCATGCTGATATATGGTTTCAAGTCCCAAACTATCCATTTCTGACAATAACTTATCTAATATTATCTTCTCCATTATTTTTGCACAACATGAAAGTAGACTTAAGGGTCTATATGATTCTGGGTTTGCCCTATCCCCCTTTCCCTTAAACACAAGTTTAACAAGCGCATGTCTCCAATCTTGAGGAATCTCCCCATAGTTATACAACCTAGTAAATAATAGATATAATGGTACTGTAAGTTCTTGCTGAAGTGTTCTCAATTCATTATTACTAATTCTGTCTTCTCCCTGTACTTTGTTTGGATACAGTTTGCATAATTCTTTTTCAATGTAATCAAATTTGTTTTCAGTATCTGAGGTTACCTGGATGTCACTAGGACAACTTATCACCCACATTGTGGAGCAAAACTGTTTTGCATAAGAATTTGTAAATATGTCTATAATCTGTTGTGTCTGAGAATAAATTTTAGAATCTACACAGTTTATCAACTTGTACATTTTTACTTCTTCCATTTCGTATGTATCTATAAAGTGGCTTCCTATTATGCTCAATATCTTTATATACATTTTCTTCAAATTATTGTTGATCTTGTCTTACACTATGCTTAATTTGTTTGTCCAGCTTGTTTATTTCAGTTTTTAAAATTGTAGTTCAGCCTCTTTTCCATTTCTTATATTTTTGTCTCTCACCTGGCTTAATCAAATATCTTGCTCTTAAGGTAATATAGCCTCCTGAAGTGGTGTGCCTAGTTCCTGATGTTACATACATACAAATATTTCAAACATGGGCATTAATACCCTTCTAGCCTGTCAATATACGAAAAAAGAGTTGCTACCATAATACGTGTACAGGCTGTTCTTAAAAATATCTAAACTAGTGCTTGCTTTCAAGTAATTTGGTAGTCTATTCCATGCATCAGCTTCTCTCAGAGAACCATTGACTACACTTCTCATTCCTACAGAATCTTCTACATAGGTTGTCTGATGATTCTCTACTACTTTTTGATAAACCCAAACATTCCCAGAGGTAGTTGCTTCTAAATGTCCTATATACTTGAATAAAGTTACCTCTTAAATTTCTGTATGAGACATTGTGCAATTTCAGATATTTTAGTTTTTCACAATAACTTAAATTTTTACATCCATGGATGCTATTGGTATATTTTTGCTGCACTCTTTCCAGCTTTCAAAGTATATAACTCAGCTACAAAATGAGCCACTCCTTCTTATTCTTCTTTTGGCTGCTCCCGTCAGGGGTCACCACAGCAGATCAACTGTTTCCATTTCTTCCTGTCCTCTGCATCTTGCTCTGTCACACCAACCACCTGCATGTCCTCTCTCACCACATCCATAAACCTTATCTTAGGCCTTCCTCTTTTCCTGTTACCTGGCAGCTACATCCTTAGCATCTTTTTCCCAATATACTCTGCATCCCTCCTCAGCACATGTCCAAACCAACGTAATCTTGCCTCTCTGGCTTTGTCTCCAAACCTTCCAACCTGGGCCGACCCTCTAATATACTTATTCCTAATCCTGTCCATCCTCATCACACCCACTCCTAAACAAATCAAATTGATTAAATTTCTCTTTAATGTCATATTATATATCCTTATAATTCTATAATACTCTTCATTATTTTAAAAGATCTCCTTTCTTCTGCTATCTTACTTATGTTCACCAGTCCTTTACTCTTCTGAATATTTAACTTTGCGCCAATAACTACCCGCTGTCTATATGAATTGTTTTAATAACTTCCTCCATCTCTCTCTTTTCCCATTATTTTCATATCACCTGCAAATGCTAAAACAAATAAAATTTCTACTATTTCACAGACCTGCTATTTAGCTCACCTGTCTTAGTTTCTTAAGTTAATAGGTCCTTACTAGGCATATTTATCTGTGAAAATCTTAAGAAGCCTGGTCTTCCATTTCCATGGTGATTATTAGCCCTTCTTCCTGTCCTCTGCATCTTGCTCTGTCACACCAACCACCTGCATGGATAATATTTTTTATGATTTATACTCACAGGACAGAGGTCACCTCTCAGTAGTCTTTATGATACCAAGAAGGGAGACATTACTTTGAGATGGTTGGCATAGTTTTTTATGATTTATACTCAATATTTACCTTACTTGCTATACAAATATCCAGGGTTGAGCTAAACAGGTATATGTTGGGGTAATTCCATGTTTCTACTATCCATGAGGGTCAGTGGTGCTAAACAGGACAGAGGTCACCTCTCAGTAGTCTTTATGATACCAAGAATGGAGACATTACTTTGAGATGGTCGGCAAAGTTTTTTATGATTTATACTCAATATTTACCCTACATTGAAATAATTACATCCTTGAAAATGGATGCCATACTTTTAGATGTAGGCCATGCAATCAAAATGGACTTCCTCACAATAGTGGACACATGGTGACTGAATGACAGCTCATTGTTGATACAGGTTCCCAGCTCTCTAACAATGAGCTCAATTTTCAAAGTGGTATTGTCAATGTAATAGTTACAAGGGGAGTCATGCTTGCAGAAGGATACAACTATACACTTCTTGGCATTACCTTTTAGCCCATGGTTTTGGCACCTAGTATTTTGGGACAGACCTTCTCATAGGAACCTGGTGTCCTCTGCATTTACAAAAACACCAGGTTTGCAGTCATAAGCAAATGTGGTCAGTCGCAAGCTCTTAATATTAGCTTTGATGACTAAGAAGTAAATCCCAAAGAGGAGTGGCCCAAGGAGTGAACTCTGGGGCACCCTGCTAGTGATAGGTCATTTGCAGGTGGTAGAACCTGCCACCCATTCTTCCTGGGTTCTATTTGTGAGCATGTCTGGTATCCAATACAATATGCAGGGGTTAACATTTAGTTGGTAGAGTTTATCTCTGATGCCTGAGTGTTGGATGCTGCTGAGCACGTTTATGAGTTCCAGGTATGCAGCACACACTAACTGGCCTTCATCCATTGCCACAGTGATTTTTTTAGAAGAAACTGACCACATTAAGTATGTATGACTGGCCCTTGATGAATCTGAATTGGGTTGGGTCAAGAGTCTGTAAGTTACTACACCCCTCTTTATTAGTTCCATAATGATGCTTTCCATAGCCTTATAGACAAGACCGATAAGGCTTCAAGGTCTATAATTACCTGAGTCCATTGAAACCCCACTTATGTGCATAGAAATGACTGTTGTACTACAGTCATCTAGCACAAAGCCTGTTTTGAAGCTAAAATTGAATAGCTTCTGTTGGGGGAGGGGTTCTGACAAGTCAAGTTTCAGTCTAGCTAGTAGGCAACCTGGCATATTATCCAGCACCATAGATATAGTGGCCTTGGAATTAGATAGTACCTTGAGAACTTGTTCTTCAGATATTTGAGGAGAGTGTAGATACAGGTATTTGATCTGAGAATACTGAAGGGGAGAGGGGGTAAAGTTAGAACTGAATCTGTTGGCCAGTAGATTGGCTATGTCCCCTACAGCTGACCATGTGATGCCATTTACTATTAGCTCTGTGCAATACTGGGCATTGTTTCTGAGGTTTTTAACATAGTTAAAGAAGACTTTTTGTTATCTTTCACCTGGTTGGCTACTTTACCTCATATCCGCCATTTGTTGATTTGATCTGGATCCTGAGTTCCTTGTATTTGAGACTTAGATTTATTTTTGCATGCAATTAGTTGTTTTTTTTTTTTCTTTTATTATAAAGCCTGTCTATATTAGGGCTCTGCCATAGGTGGTTATTTTTGAATTTGGTGTTGTATTTATTTCTGAGTGGGACAGATGCATCTATGGAACTATTTACATGAGCAAATAATTTGGCAGTAGAGAATTTTTAATAAGCAGTGGGGTCATTAATGTGGAGAGGGCTTGCTAATTTAGCCAGGTCATCACTTAGCTTATGTAAAGTATCCATTGAAGAGCCTCTGAATTCTGAGGTATTGGAGTATGCATCAAGCGTCCATTTTTTGGTGAATGTGACTGACTTGTTGTCCAATTTCATCAGAAAGGAGGTTACAGTTGATGTGGATCAGAGCTGTCCCACATTATTAAAGACAAAGACCAACATTTTGTTACCCTTGGTTGGGGTGAGGACTAACTGCTCCACACCCCAGTTCATCCAAACCCAGTTTATGAAGGGATAGTTGAAGTCTCCTAGGAGAATGGTATTTGGCTTAATATATAGGGTCTTCATACTGGTTAGGTAGGAAATATGGGCTCAGGGGACACAGAGGGGTTCTGTAGTTATCTATGATGTGAAAAAGGGTTTTGTCCATAGTAAGCTAGATGTCGGGGAGTTCCATGTTATCTTGTCTAATGAGTCTGGAGGTGAGATTTTCTTAAATATCGAAACATCTCTGCCTTTAGTGCATTCATCTAATGTGGTGGATCTCTACAAGTGATAGGCACTGGAGCCTGCAGTGATGGAGTGCTGTTTCTGGTCTTGAACCAGGTCTCTGTGATGGTGCATATATCAATGATTTCCAAGGTAAGCAGTATCTGCAGGATGTGGGGTTTTTTGTTTAAGTTCCTGGCACTGAGCCGCAATACCTTAATGTTTCCCAGCTTCTGTTTAGTTGGAAGATTTAGAAGTCTGACATTGCCTAAAAAACTCACTATGGAAGTGGACAAGGTTTTGTCCAATATACAGAAGCCTTGGGAGAAGAGGTGCAGACCACCCTTGGCAAAGCAGTTAGGATTGTCTGCCATCTGTTCCCAGGCTGAAATACATAGTAGCCCCTTTTGAACGATACCACAGGCTAAGCCAATTGTTGAAGTCAGTTACCTTTAGTGCACATTGTGGTATCATTCATGGTTATGGTTGGGTACTGCTGAAGGTTACATTCACACCTGCCTCAGACACATTTTCCAACAGCTCAATCATACCTCTTCATATAGTCTGTGAAGTATGTTTCAAGTCATTGACACCCACATGTACAACGACTGTATTATATGTGTATTGGAGTGCAAGCACTTGAGTGCATGCGTGACGTGGCCAATCCTGGCACCTGACAGGCAGCTGACTATGACCCTCACCTTGCGCAGCACAATGGAGTCACATATGACAAAGACATTGGACTGTGTGGAGGAGTCACATATGATAAAGACATTGGACTGTGTGGAGGCAGGCCCATGGATTTTGAATTGAATCAACGTGACTAAGATGCGTGTTTGTGAATCTTGGTATGTTACTGAGGGCACATGTTTCTTAGGTTACATTTAGGATGTCTTTGTGGCTCACGTAGATTGCTTTTAAGAGCCTCACCATGTACAGGTCTAGGTGTTTGGTCTCAGCTATGTATGATTGGTGTACTATGGTATTGTTTGACACTAACAGACTGCTCTTTCATTGTAGAAGCTTTGGATAACAGCTTTGCGTCCAGTAACATTATATAGCAACATATCCCATACAGTGTTATTTTAATAGGTGGCTGTCAGTAAATTTGAGATAATTGCTACATTGTCTCTAAATGTCTCTTTCATCAAAGCTGGCTGAAGAAATAGATGCTTACTTATGGGCAACAAAAGGGAGAAAGTAGCATCTGGTGGGGGTTAATCCACTTTTCCACATGAGAATCAACATGCCCCTTAGTGCAAGACCAAAGCCTCTTCATGCAATTGCTGAGACAGAGTGTTTTGGATCATTGCGCAGGTACTGGTTAGATATACTAATAAGTGTGGAGAGAGAAAAATTGGTTTGAGCATCACACCAGGTAGGTGGCAAAATAATTTGCCTAGACAGTCTATGAGATCATCTTTGACATGTAACAGTGTAGTGTTACTTTACTATGTGGTTTATACAGCTACAGCTGGAAGTATGATTTAACTAAGGATCCTAAGACAGAATTTGATAGTGAAAGTGTCTGCATCTATCAAATAGTGTTGCACACCCCTGTAAATACTGATGCCACCCACCATTTAAACTGAGATAAAAAAGTGAAAGAACCAATAAGAATGTAGCTAGAGCTCTAGTCAATAATGTCTACCTATCAGACAGCAGCAAATTACTCCCTACCACTGAATAACTACTACTGCCCACAGCAAATTACACTTAGACTAGCAAACCAACAGAAAAATGTACTGTAATGTAAGAACAGTTGTAAATGTTACAGACACAGTTGAGAGACACAGGAAAAACAATTTTATTAGCTACAGGGAGCTGTTATCTAATGAATCTACAAAGAAGAACACTCACTGTAGCAAAACAAACAAATTTGTACTCTTAGCAAATCAATACTCACACCACTGTGATAAACTACATGCTTTCCACTTGCTCCCAATAGCTAAGATGGCTTCTTTTATATTAGGTACCATTATATTCAAAATCTATCACCTAGGGTACTGCCCAGTCCTTGAAAAGAAACTTCCTATCAGATATGAAAACTATTCACTTAGAAACAGCCAAGACAAGAGAACATTCTCATACCTTCCAGGCCTAGATTCAAACAGGCAATAGGAGAGAAAGCTTTGTCCAGAATCAAACCTTTACTTTGGGTCCACCTTCCACATGGTGTAAAAGAATAATGACACGCTAGAAAGTTTTAAAAAGTCATTGAAATAATTACTCCTTGAATATGCCAATTGGGCATGCTTCTGTCATACTGGTTAGGAATATTACCTAAAACATCTATTGAACAGTGAATAGCTAAATGTAAATATTTTTATATAGTACATATTTGTCATATATTTACTGTACCTCCTTGTGCATGCTATGTATATATATATATATATATATATATATATATATATATATATATATATATATATATATATATATATATACACCATGTATGCTAGCACAAACATGGAAATTATCTAATGATACGGTAATTGCCTCTACTATCTTACTGAGTACCTGTTACTGATACAGACTGTTGATGCATTTGCTGTCATTTTCTTGTGCTTTGTACAATTTTCCCATGCATTTCTAGCATTATCCTGTAATTTTATTGTCATTGTCCTGTGCATATTTTCTTTTGTGATGTTTTTCCCTAGTCATGACTGAAAAGAGTTGTTTGACCAGTTCACTTGTATGGTAAACAATTTGTAAAATAAATAAAATAAAATCTGTTAGCTACACAAACAACTAAAAAAAAAAAAAAAAAAAAAAAAACAATAGTGGATATTTTACCTAAGTTGTAGTTTAATGCAAAAAAGAGGTGGCAAAATTGCAAAAACACTTAGATCAACAAAAATGGGGTGGAATTGGATAGTTTAAACAACCAGGCAACTGTTCAGGCATAAAGTCAGTAAGTTTAACTGAACAAACTGTAAAATAAGTTATAAAATTTGATTAAATAAACTTGAATAACACCAGCCAAGCCTCAATCAGACCATGTGCTACTCTCTCCTTGTAGTCTTTGGACTTCATTTTTTTCTTTCACTTTTTTATTTATGTAGTATGAAAAGAACAATATTATTTATTTATTTAGTTGTCTTTGTTTACCGGTAAAGTCCAACTGGGTAATACCCATTTTCAAAGGAAGCCCAGGGAGAAAAGCTCCATTTGCTTACATTGCATTATACTAAGTTCCAGTTAAACACATAGTAGTTACACTACTTTTTACATTTATACACAAACAGTAGTAGTTACATTTATACATTATAAGATTTTACAGAGGTGGAAGTTACTAAAGAGAAAGCCCTCATGCAGCTTAGTGGATTGTACAGCCAGAAGTTATTTACTGTGTGTGTTTGGTATTCTGTTTAAGGAGAGTATTTGGACAGTATCATACAGACAACACAAAGTCTCAACCTTGTGATGAGCATGTGTAGGACCAGAATTGGCTAAGATGTTCGTTAAGCAGTGATTGAAAACAATTGAGTTTGTCAGAGAATTTTACTTGTGTGGGGATACTATTCCAGTGCTTAGCAACATACTAGGAGTAGAGTGAGTCTCCTGCAACATTATTTGACTCGTTTATAAGTAATAAGAATGTATTACTAGAATGGAGGTCCCTTGCTGGACAGTAGGACAGTAATAAGCTTTGTAGTGCAGGGCATTTTTCTATATGATGAATGAGTTTGTGTGTTGTAGTTAGTTATGAATATGTTAGGTAGTTGTGTAGTTCAAACTAGTTTAATTGCTTTAAGCTATGACAATGGTGGGTCCTATGAGGGAGACTGGTGGCAAATTTAGCTATTTTATTGTAGTAGGAGGTGAGTTTCTTTCTTTGAGTATCATTTGTGTTTGTTAGGATAGGAGGGGCATACAAGACAGTTGACAATAAGAAGGTGGTGGCTAGAGTGTTTCTTGCAGTATCTGTAGGGAATCCATTGATTCTTTAAAAGCAGCCTAGTTTCTGGTGAGTAGATTTAATGGCATGCACTATATGTTGGTCATATTTGAGAATGTCATATATTACAATACCTAGAAATTTACTATGAGTTACAGTTTCACTTACATTATTGTTTGCTGACTTTATGGTAAAAGATTACTTTTGATTTTGGCAACTTTTTAAGGTAAAAAGCATTAACTTAGTTTTCCTGGAGTTGAGAGGAGGTAACTAAGTAACCTTGAGAAGGAGTTTTGTGAAAGTCCTATTGGGGAGAGTTGAACATGCAGTTGCTGGTGTGAGACAGTATAAAATGCCTTTGACACGTCTAAGAACATGGTGGACATAAGCAGACCACTGTTCCTGTGTTGGTTTATTATATCGTTAAACTGTAGTAGAGCAGTAGCAGTGCTTTGCTGGGCCTAAAGCCATGTTGTGTTTCTAAGGGCAGGTTATTTGAGGTCAGGTATTGCATCAGCTGTATAAGGATGCATTTCTCTAATATTTTGGAGAGGGGGGACAGAATCGATATTGGGCTGTAGCTATTAAACTCTGTAGATGTGCCGCCTTTGTCCAGTAGTATGATGAAGGTTTTTTCCCCAGTGAGGGGATGTATCTTTCTGCTTTGGACCTATTAGTTAGTATGGACACAGGGAAGGATATGACTTCTGTGGCCATTTTTAGGTAGTCTGACGGTAGTTAGTCTACAGCCACAGAAGTAGTTTTTAGTTTAAGGATCAACTTCCTTATGAGTGAGGTGTGTACGCGACTAAAACTGAAAAGCTGTGGGTGGTTTTGATTGGACAGGAATAGAGAGGGGGTGGCAGATGTATTGCTGTCTAAAAGTGATAATATTGATTATTATTAATAGGGATAATATAATAATAATGATATTGATTAATAGGAAGCTTGTGTGCTTGATCCCTTAATTTCTCTTAAAACTTACCTACACCCATTCATTCATTAAGGTTTCACTCAGATGAAGAGTCATGTACATCTTCACTAAATGCTCTGTTTAGGGCTTCGGTGTTCATTTCTTGAAGTTCTTTGTTCAGCCCCTGTACATAACTGACTCAAAGGCTTTATATAAATCAGTCTTTCTTTCTCTTTTGTTACCTGTCTAACTCACCATACCACATTCCTCATATCCTAACTGACTCAAAGGCTGTATATAAATCAGCCTTTCTTTCTCTTTTGTTACCTGTCTAACTCACCATACCACATTCCTCATATCCTAACTGACTCAAAGGCTTTATATAAATCAGTCTTTCTTTCTCTTTTGCTACCTGTCTAATTCACCGTACCACATTCCTCATATCCTAACTGACTCAAAGGCTTTAAATAAATCAGTCTTTCTTTCTCTTTTGTTACCTGTCTAATTCACCATACCACATTCCTCATACCCTAACTGACTCAAAGGCTTTAAATAAATCAGTCTTTCTTTCTCTTTTGTTACCTGTCTAATTCACCATACCACATTCCTCATATCCTAACTGACTCAAAGGCTTTATATAAATCAGTCTTTCTTTCTCTTTTGTTACCTAAGTCACCGTACCACATTCCTCATATCCTAACTGACTCAAAGGCTTTATATAAATCAGTCTTTCTTTCTCTTTTGTTACCCAGGTCACCGTACCAAATTCCTCATATCCTAACTGACTCAAAGGCTTTATATAAATCAGTCTTTCTTTCTCTTTTGTTACCTATCTAATTCACCGTACCACATTCCTCATATCCTAACTGACTGAAAGGCTTTATATAAATCAGTCTTTCTTTCTCTTTTGTTACCTAAGTCACCATACCACATTCCTCATATCCTAACTGACTCAAAGGCTTTATATAAATCAGTCTTTCTTTCTCTTTTGTTACCTGTCTAATTCACCGTACCACAATCCTCATATCCTAACTGACTGAAAGGCTTTATAAAAATAAGTCTTTCTTTCTCTTTTGTTACCTAAGTCACCGTACCACATTCCTCATATCCTAACTGACTCAAAGGCTGTATATAAATCAGTCTTTCTTTCTCTTTTGTTACCTGTCTAATTCACCGTACCACATTCCTCATATCCTAACTGACTGAAAGGCTTTATATAAATCAGTCTTTCTTTCTCTTTTGTTACCTAAGTCACCGTACCACATTCCTCATATCCTAACTGACTCAAAGGCTTTATATAAATCAGTCTTTCTTTCTCTTTTGTTACCTGTCTAATTCACCGTACCACATTCCTCATATCCTAACTGACTCAAAGGCTTTAAATAAATCAGTCTTTCTTTCTCTTTTGTTACCTGTCTAATTCACCATACCACATTCCTCATATCCTAACAGACTGAAAGGCTTTATATAAATCAGTCTTTCTTTCTCTTTTGTTACCTAAGTCACTGTACCACATTCCTCATATCCTAACTGACTCAAAGGCTTTATATAAATCAGTCTTTCTTTCTCTTTTGTTACCCAAGTCACCGTACCACATTCCTCATATCCTAACTGACTCAAAGGCTTTATATAAATCAGTCTTTCTTTCTCTTTTGTTACCTGTCTAATTCACCGTACCACATTCCTCATATCCTACCTGACTGAAAGGCTTTATATAAATCAGTCTTTCTTTCTCTTTTGTTACCTAAGTCACCGTACCACATTCCTCATATCCTAACTGACTCAAAGGCTTTAAATAAATCAGTCTTTCTTTCTCTTTTGTTACCTGTCTAATTCACAGTACCACATTCCTCATATCCTAAATGACTGAAAGGCTTTATATTAATCAGTCTTTCTTTCTCTTTTGTTACCTACGTCACCGTACCACATTCCTCATATCCTAACTGACTCAAAGGCTTTGTATAAATCAGTCTTTCTTTCTCTTTTGTTACCTGTCTAATTCACCGTACCACATTCCTCATATCCTAACTGACTCAAAGGCTTTATATAAATCAGTCTTTCTTTCTCTTTTGTTACCTAAGTCACCGTACCACATTCCTCATATCCTAACTGACTCAAAGACTGTATATAAATCAGTCTTTCTTTCTCTTTTTTTACCTGTCTAATTCACCGTACCACATTCCTCATATCCTAACTGACGGAAAGGCTTTATATAAATCAGTCTTTCTTTCTCTTTTGTTACCTAAGTCACCATACCGCATTCCTCATATCCTAACTGACTCAAAGGCTTTATATAAATCAGTCTTTCTTTCTCTTTTGTTACCTAAGTCACCGTACCACATTCCTCATATTCTAACTGACTCAAAGGCTTTATATAAATCAGTCTTTCTTTCTCTTTTGTTACCTAAGTCACCATACCACATTCCTCATATCCTAACTGACTCAAAGGCTTTATATAAATCAGTCTTTCTTTCTCTTTTGTTACCTGTCTAATTCACCGTACCACATTCCTCATATCCTAAATGACTCAAAGGCTTTATATAAATCAGTCTTTCTTTCTCTTTTGTTACCTAACTCACCGTGCCACATTCCTCATATCCTAACTGACTGAAAGGCTTTATATAAATCAGTCTTTCTTTCTCTTTTGTTACCTAAGTCACCGTACCACATTCCTCATATCCTAACTGACTCAAAGGCTTTAAATAAATAAGTCTTTCTTTCTCTTTTGTTACCTAATTCACCGTACCACATTCCTCATATCCTAACTGACTCAAAGGCTGTATATAAATCAGTCTTTCTTTCTCTTTTGTTACCTGTCTAAGTCACCGTACCACATTCCTCATATCCTAACTGACTCAAAGGCTTTATATAAATCAGTCTTTCTTTCTCTTTTGTTACCTGTCTATTTCACCGTACCACATTGCTCATATCCTAACTGACTCAAAGGCTTTATATAAATCAGTTTTTCTTTCTCTTTTGTTACCTGTCTAATTCACCGTACCACATTCCTCATATCCTAACTGTCTCAAAGGCTGTATATAAATCAGCCTTTCCTTCTCTTTTCTTACCTGTCTAACTCACCGTACCACATTCCTCATATCCTAACTGACTCAAAGGCTTTATATAAATCAGTTTTTCTTTCTCCTTTGTTACCTAACTCACCGTACCACATTCCTCATATCATAACTGACTCAAAGGCTTTATATAAATCAGTCTTTCTTTCTCTTTTGTTACCTAACTCACCGTACCACATTCCTCATATCCTAACTGACTCAAAGGCTTTATATAAATCAGTCTTTCCTTCTCTTTTGTTACCTAACTCACCGTACCACATTCCTCATATCCTAACTGACTCAAAGGCTTTATATAAATCAGTCTTTCTTTTTCTTTTGTTACCTGTCTAATTTACCGTACCACATTCCTCATATCCTAACTGACTCAAAGGCTTTATATAAATCAGTCTTTCTTTCTCTTTTGTTACCTAACTCACCGTACCATATTCCTCATATCCTAACTGACTCAAAGGCTTTATATAAATCAGTCTTCCTTTCTCTTTTGTTACCTGTCTAATGCACCGTACCACATTCCTCATATCCTAACTGACTCAAAGGCTGTATATAAGTCAGTCTTTCTTTCTCTTCTGTTACCTGTCTAACTCACCGTACCACATTCCTCATATCCTAACTGACTCAAAGGCTTTATATAAATCAGTCTTTCTTTCTCTTTTTTTACCTAACTCACCGTACCACATTCCTCATATCCTAACTGACTCAAAGGCTTTATATAAATCAGTCTTTCTTTCTCTTTTGTTACCTAACTCACCATACCACATTCCTCATATCCTAACTGACTCAAAGGCTTTATATAAATCAGTCTTTCTTTCTCTTTTGTTACCTGTCTAATTCACCGTACCACATTCCTAATATCCTAACTGACTCAAAGGCTTTACATAAATCAGTCTTTCTTTCTCTTTTGTTACCTGTCTAATTCACCGTACCACATTCCTCATATCCTAACTGACTCAAAGGCTGTATATAAATCAGTCTTTCTTTCTCTTTTGTTACCTGTCTAACTCACCGTACCACATTCCTCATATCCTAACTGACTCAAAGACTTTATATAAATCAGTCTTTCTTTCTCTTTTGTTACCTAACTCACCGTACCACATTCCTCATATCCTAACTGACTCAAAGGCTTTATATAAATCAGTCTTTCTTATTCTTTTGTTACCTGTCTAATTCACCGTACCACATTCCTCATATCCTAACTGACTCAAAGGCTTTATATAAATCAGTCTTTCCTTCTCTTTTGTTACCTGTCTAATTCACCATACCACATTCCTCATATCCTAACTTACTCATAGGCTGTATATAAATCAGTATTTCTTTCTCTTTTGTTACCTGTCTAACTCACCGTACCACATTCCTCATATCCTAACTGACTCAAAGGCTTTATATAAATCAGTCTTTCTTTCTCTTTTGTTACCTAACTCACCGTACCACATTCCTCATGTCCTAACTGACTCAAAGGCTTTATATAAATCAGTCTTTCTTTCTCTTTTGTTACCTGTCTAACTCACCGTACCACATTCCTCATATCCTAACTGACTCAAAGGCTTTATATAAATCAGTCTTTCTTTCTCTTTTGTTACTTAACTCACCGTACCACATTCCTCATATCCTAACTGACTCAAAGGCTTTATATAAATCAGTCTTTCTTTCTCTTTTGTTACCTAAGTCACCGTACCACATTCCTCATATCCTAACTGACTCAAAGGCTTTATATAAATCAGTCTTTCTTTCTCTTTTGTTACCTAACTCACCGTACCACATTCCTCATATCCTAACTGACTCAAAGGCTTTATATAAATCAGTCTTTCTTTCTCTTTTGTTACCTAACTCACCGTACCACATTCCTCATATCCTAACTGACTCAAAGGCTTTATATAAATCAGTCTTTCTTTCTCTTTTGTTACCTGTCTAAGTCACCGTACCACATTCCTCATATCCTAACTGACTCAAAGGCTTTATATAAATCAGTCTTTCTTTCTCTTTTGATACCTAACTCACGTTACCACATTCCTCATATCCTAACTGACTCAAACGCTTTATATAAATCAGTCTTTCTTTCTCTTTTGTTACCTGTCTAATTCACCGTACCACATTCCTCATATCCTAACTGACTCAAAGGCTTTATATAAATCAGTCTTTCTTTCTCTTTTGTTACCTGTCTAATTCACCGTACCACATTCCTCATATCCTAACTGACTGAAAGGCTTTATATAAATCAGTCTTTCTTTCTCTTTTGTTACCTAAGTCACCGTACCACATTCCTCATATCCTAACTGACTCAAAGGCTGTATATAAATCAGTCTTTCTTTCTCTTTTGTTACCTGTCTAATTCACCGTACCATATTCCTCATATCCTAACTGACTGAAAGGCTTTATATAAAACAGTCTTTCTTTCTCTTTTGTTACCTAAGTCACCGTACCACATTCCTCATATCCTAACTGACTCAAAGGCTTTATATAAATCAGTCTTTCTTTCTCTTTTGTTACCTGTCTAATTCACTGTACCACATTCCTCATATCCTAACTGACTCAAAGGCATTAAATAAATCAGTCTTTCTTTCTCTTTTGTTACCTGTCTAATTCACCATACCACATTCCTCATATCCTAACTGACTCAAAGGCTTTATATAAATCAGTCTTTCTTTCTCTTTTGTTACCTGTCTAATTCACCGTACCACATTCCTCATATCCTAACTGACTCAAAGGCTTTATATAAATCAGTCTTTCTTTCTCTTTTGTTACCTGTCTAAGTCACCGTACCACATTCCTCATATCCTAACTGACTCAAAGGCTTTATATAAATCAGTCTTTCTTTCTCTTTTGTTACCTGTCTAATTCACCGTACCACATTCCTCATATCCTAACTGACTCAAAGGCTTTATATAAATCAGTCTTTCTTTCTCTTTTGTTACCTAAGTCACCGTACCACATTCCTCATATCCTAACTGACTCAAAGGCTTTATATAAATCAGTCTTTCTTTCTCTTTTGTTATCTGTCTAATTCACAGTACCACATTCCTCATATCCTAACTGACTGAAAGGCTTTATATAAATCAGTCTTTCTTTCTCTTTTGTTACCTAATTCACCGTACCACATTCCTCATATCCTAACTGACTCAAAGGCTTTATATAAATCAGTCTTTCTTTCTCTTTTGTTACCTGTCTAACTCACCGTACCACATTCCTCATATCCTAACTGACTCAAAGGCTTTATATAAATCAGTCTTTCTTTCTCTTTTGTTACTTGTCTATTTCACCGTACCACATTGCTCATATCCTAACTGACTCAAAGGCTTTATATAAATCAGTCTTTCTTTCTCTTTTGTTACCTGTCTAATTCACCGTACCACATTCCTCATATCCTAACTGACTCAAAGGCTGTATATAAATCAGTCTTTCTTTCTCTTTTGTTACCTGTCTAACTCACCGTACCACATTCCTCATATCCTAACTGACTCAAAGGCTTTATATAAATCAGTCTTTCTTTCTCTTTTGTTACCTGTCTAACTCACCGTACCACATTCCTCATATCCTAACTGACTCAAAGGCTTTATATAAATCAGTCTTTCTTTCTCTTTTGTTACCTGTCTATTTCACCGTACCACATTGCTCATATCCTAACTGACTCAAAGGCTTTATATAAATCAGTCTTTCTTTCTCTTTTGTTACCTGTCTAACTCACCGTACCACATTCCTCATATCCTAACTGACTCAAAGGCTTTATATAAATCAGTCTTTCTTTCTCTTTTGTTACCTGTCTAACTCACCGTACCACATTCCTCATATCCTAACTGACTCAAAGGCTGTATATAAATCAGTTTTTCTTTCTCTTTTGTTACCTAACTCACCGTACCACATTCCTCATATCCTAACTGACTCAAAGGCTTTATATAAATCAGTCTTTCTTTCTCTTTTGTTACCTGTCTAACTCACCGTACCACATTCCTCATATCCTAACTGACTCAAAGGCTTTATATAAATCAGTCTTTCTTTCTCTTTTGTTACCTGTCTAACTCACCGTACCACATTCCTCATATCCTAACTGACTCAAAGGCTTTATATAAATCAGTCTTTCTTTCTCTTTTGTTACCTAACTCACCGTACCACATTCCTCATATCCTAACTGACTCAAAGGCTTTATATAAATCAGTCTTTCTTTCTCTTTTGTTACCTGTCTAACTCACCGTACCACATTCCTCATATCCTAACTGACTCAAAGGCTTTATATAAATCAGTCTTTCTTTCTCTTTTGTTACCTGTCTAATTCACTGTACCACATTCCTCATATCCTAACTGACTCAAAGGCTTTATATAAATCAGTCTTTCTTTCTCTTTTGTTACCTGTCTAACTCACCGTACCACATTCCTCATATCCTAACTGACTCAAAGGCTTTATATAAATCAGTCTTTCTTTCTCTTTTACCTGTCTACCGTACCACATTCCTCATATCCTAACTGACTCAAAGGCTTTATATAAATCAGTCTTTCTTTTCTTTTTGTTACCTAACTCACCGTACCACATTCCTCATATCCTAACTGACTCAAAGGCTTTATATAAATCAGTCTTTCTTTCTCTTTTGTTACCTGTCTAATTCACCGTACCACATTCCTCATATCCTAACTGACTCAAAGGCTTTATATAAATCAGTCTTTCTTTCTCTTTTGTTACCTGTCTAATTCACCGTACCACATTCCTCATATCCTATCTGACTCAAAGGCTTTATATAAATCAGTCTTTGTTTCTCTTTTGTTACCTGTCTAACTCACCGTACCACATTCCTCATATCCTAACTGACTCAAAGGCTTTATATAAATCAGTCTTTCTTTCTCTTTTGTTACCTGTCTAACTCACCGTACCACATTCCTCATATCCTAACTGACTCAAAGGCTTTATATAAATCAGTCTTTCTTTCTCTTTTGTTACCTTCTAACTCACCGTACCACATTTCTCATATCCTAACTGACTCAAAGGCTTTATATAAATCAGTCTTTCTTTCTCTTTTGTTACCTGTCTTACTCACCGTACCACATTCCTCATATCCTAACTGACTCAAAGGCTTTATATAAATCAGTCTTTCTTTCTCTTTTGTTACCTAACTCACCGTACCACATTCCTCATATCCTAACTGACTCAAAGGCTTTATATAAATCAGTCTTTCTTTCTCTTTTGTTACCTAACTCACCGTACCACATTCCTCATATCCTAACTGACTCAAAGGCTTTATATAAATCAGTCTTTCTTTCTCTTTTGTTACCTGTCTAACTCACCGTACCACATTCCTCATATCCTAACTGACTCAAAGGCTTTATATAAATCAGTCTTTCTTTCTCTTTTGTTACCTGTCTAACTCACCGTACCACATTCCTCATATCCTAACTGACTCAAAGGCTTTATATAAATCAGTCTTTCTTTCTCTTTTGTTACCTGTCTAACTCACCGTACCACATTCCTCATATCCTAACTGACTCAAAGGCTTTATATAAATCAGTCTTTCTTTCTCTTTTTTTACCTAACTCACCGTACCACATTCCTCATATCCTAACTGACTCAAAGGCTTTATATAAATCAGTCTTTCTTTCTCTTTTGTTACCTGTCTAATTCACCGTACCACATTCCTCATATCCTAACTGACTCAAAGGCTTTATATAAATCAGTCTTTCTTTCTCTTTTGTTACCTGTCTAATTCACCGTACCACATTCCTCATATCCTAACTGACTCAAAGGCTTTATATAAATCAGTCTTTCTTTCTCTTTTGTTACCTAACTCACCGTACCACATTCCTCATATCCTAACTGACTCAAAGGCTTTATATAAATCAGTCTTTCTTTCTCTTTTGTTACCTGTCTAATTCACCGTACCACATTCCTCATATCCTAACTGACTCAAAGGCTTTATATAAATCAGTCTTTCTTTCTCTTTTGTTACCTGTCTAATTCACCGTACCACATTCCTCATATCCTAACTGACTCAAAGGCTTTATATAAATCAGTCTTTCTTTCTCTTTTGTTACCTGTCTAATTCACCGTACCACATTCCTCATATCCTAACTGACTCAAAGGCTTTATATAAATCAGTCTTTCTTTCTCTTTTGTTACCTAAGTCACCGTACCACATTCCTCATATCCTAACTGACTCAAAGGCTTTATATAAATCAGTCTTTCTTTCTCTTTTGTTACCTGTCTAATTCACCGTACCACATTCCTCATATCCTAACTGACTCAAAGGCTTTATATAAATCAGTCTTTCTTTCTCTTTTGTTACCTGTCTAATTCACCGTACCACATTCCTCATATCCTAACTGACTCAAAGGCTTTTTATAAATCAGTCTTTCTTTCTCTTTTGTTACCTGTCTAACTCACCGTACCACATTCCTCATATCCTAACTGACTCAAAGGCTGTATATAAATCAGTCTTTCTTTCTCTTTTGTTACCTGTCTAACTCACCGTACCACATTCCTCATATCCTAACTGACTCAAAGGCTTTATATAAATCAGTCTTTCTTTCTCTTTTGTTACCTGTCTAATTCACAGTACCACATTCCTCATATCCTAACTGACTCAAAGGCTTTATATAAATCAGTCTTTCTTTCTCTTTTGTTACCTGTCTAACTCACCGTACCACATTCCTCATATCCTAACTGACTCAAAGGCTTTATATAAATCAGTCTTTCTTTCTCTTTTGTTACCTGTCTAATTCACCGTACCACATTCCTCATATCCTAACTGACTCAAAGGCTTTATATAAATCAGTCTTTCTTTCTCTTTTGTTACCTGTCTAACTCACCGTACCACATTCCTCATATCCTAACTGACTCAAAGGCTTTATATAAATCAGTCTTTCTTTCTCTTTTGTTACCTAACTCACCGTACCACATTCCTCATATCCTAACTGACTCAAAGGCTTTATATAAATCAGTCTTTCTTTCTCTTTTGTTACCTGTCTAATTCACCGTACCACATTCCTCATATCCTAACTGACTCAAAGGCTTTATATAAATCAGTCTTTCTTTCTCTTTTGTTACCTGTCTAATTCACCGTACCACATTCCTCATATCCTAACTGACTCAAAGGCTTTATATAAATCAGTCTTTCTTTCTCTTTTGTTACCTAACTCACCGTACCACATTCCTCATATCCTAACTGACTCAAAGGCTTTATATAAATCAGTCTTTCTTTCTCTTTTGTTACCTAACTCACCGTACCACATTCCTCATATCCTAACTGACTCAAAGGCTTTATATAAATCAGTCTTTCTTTCTCTTTTGTTACCTGTCTAATTCACCGTACCACATTCCTCATATCCTAACTGACTCAAAGGCTTTATATAAATCAGTCTTTCTTTCTCTTTTGTTACCTGTCTAATTCACCGTACCACATTCCTCATATCCTAACTGACTCAAAGGCTTTATATAAATCAGTCTTTCTTTCTCTTTTGTTACCTAACTCACCGTACCACATTCCTCATATCCTAACTGACTCAAAGGCTTTATATAAATCAGTCTTTCTTTCTCTTTTGTTACCTAACTCACCGTACCACATTCCTCATATCCTAACTGACTCAAAGGCTTTATATAAATCAGTCTTTCTTTCTCTTTTGTTACCTGTCTAATTCACCGTACCACATTCCTCATATCCTAACTGACTCAAAGGCTGTATATAAATCAGTCTTTCTTTCTCTTTTGTTACCTGTCTAACTCACCGTACCACATTCCTCATATCCTAACTGACTCAAAGGCTTTATATAAATCAGTCTTTCTTTCTCTTTTGTTACCTGTCTAACTCACCGTACCACATTCCTCATATCCTAACTGACTCAAAGGCTTTATATAAATCAGTCTTTCTTTCTCTTTTGTTACCTGTCTAACTCACCGTACCACATTCCTCATATCCTAACTGACTCAAAGGCTTTATATAAATCAGTCTTTCTTTCTCTTTTGTTACCTGTCTAATTCACCGTACCACATTCCTCATATCCTAACTGACTCAAAGGCTTTATATAAATCAGTCTTTCTTTCTCTTTTGTTACCTGTCTAATTCACCGTACCACATTCCTCATATCCTAACTGACTCAAAGGCTTTATATAAATCAGTCTTTCTTTCTCTTTTGTTACCTGTCTAACTCACCGTACCACATTCCTCATATCCTAACTGACTCAAAGGCTTTATATAAATCAGTCTTTCTTTCTCTTTTGTTACCTAACTCACCGTACCACATTCCTCATATCCTAACTGACTCAAAGGCTTTATATAAATCAGTCTTTCTTTCTCTTTTGTTACCTGTCTAATTCACCGTACCACATTCCTCATATCCTAACTGACTCAAAGGCTTTATATAAATCAGTCTTTCTTTCTCTTTTGTTACCTGTCTAATTCACCGTACCACATTCCTCATATCCTAACTGACTCAAAGGCTTTATATAAATCAGTCTTTCTTTCTCTTTTGTTACCTGTCTAACTCACCGTACCACATTCCTCATATCCTAACTGACTCAAAGGCTTTATATAAATCAGTCTTTCTTTCTCTTTTGTTACCTGTCTCCACCGTACCACATTGCTCATATCCTAACTGACTCAAAGGCTTTATATAAATCAGTCTTTCTTTCTCTTTTGTTACCTGTCTAATTCACCGTACCACATTCCTCATATCCTAACTGACTCAAAGGCTTTATATAAATCAGTCTTTCTTTCTCTTTTGTTACCTAACTCACCGTACCACATTCCTCATATCCTAACTGACTCAAAGGCTTTATATAAATCAGTCTTTCTTTCTCTTTTGTTACCTAACTCACCGTACCACATTCCTCATATCCTAACTGACTCAAAGGCTTTATATAAATCAGTCTTTCTTTCTCTTTTGTTACCTGTCTAATTCACCGTACCACATTCCTCATATCCTAACTGACTCAAAGGCTTTATATAAATCAGTCTTTTTTTCTCTTTTGTTAACTGTCTAATTCACCGTACCACATTCCTCATATCCTAACTGACTCAAAGGCTTTATATAAATCAGTCTTTCTTTCTCTTTTGTTACCTGTCTAACTCACCGTACCACATTCCTCATATCCTAACTGACTCAAAGGCTTTATATAAATCAGTCTTTCTTTCTCTTTTGTTACCTGTCTAACTCACCGTACCACATTCCTCATATCCTACCTGACTCAAAGGCTTTATATGAATCAGTCTTTCTTTCTCTTTTGTTACCTGTCTATTTCACCGTACCACATTGCTCATATCCTAACTGACTCAAAGGCTTTATATAAATCAGTCTTTCTTTCTCTTTTGTTACCTGTCTAATTCACCGTACCACATTCCTCATATCCTAACTGACTCAAAGGCTGTATATAAATCAGTCTTTCCTTCTCTTTTGTTACCTGTCTAACTCACCGTACCACATTCCTCATATCCTAACTGACTCAAAGGCTTTATATAAATCAGTCTTTCTTTCTCTTTTGTTACCTGTCTAATTCACCGTACCACATTCCTCATATCCTAACTGACTCAAAGGCTTTATATAAATCAGTCTTTCTTTCTCTTTTGTTACCTGTCTAATTCACCGTACCACATTCCTCATATCCTAACTGACTCAAAGGCTTTATATAAATCAGTCTTTCTTTCTCTTTTGTTACCAAACTCACCGTACCACATTCCTCATATCCTAACTGACTCAAAGGCTTTATATAAATCAGTCTTTCTTTCTCTTTTGTTACCTGTCTAACTCACCGTACCACATTCCTCATATCCTAACTGACTCAAAGGCTTTATATAAATCAGTCTTTCTTTCTCTTTTGTTACCTGTCTAATTCACCGTACCACATTCCTCATATCCTAACTGACTCAAAGGCTTTATATAAATCAGTCTTTCTTTCTCTTTTGTTACCTGTCTAATTCACCGTACCACATTCCTCATATCCTAACTGACTCAAAGGCTTTATATAAATCAGTCTTTCTTTCTCTTTTGTTACCTGTCTAACTCACCGTACCACATTCCTCATATCCTAACTGACTCAAAGGCTTTATATAAATCAGTCTTTCTTTCTCTTTTGTTACCTAACTCACCGTACCACATTCCTCATATCCTAACTGACTCAAAGGCTTTATATAAATCAGTCTTTCTTTCTCTTTTGTTACCTAACTCACCGTACCACATTCCTCATATCCTAACTGACTCAAAGGCTTTATATAAATCAGTCTTTCTTTCTCTTTTGTTACCTGTCTAATTCACCGTACCACATTCCTCATATCCTAACTGACTCAAAGGCTTTATATAAATCAGTCTTTCTTTCTCTTTTGTTACCTGTCTAACTCACCGTACCACATTCCTCATATCCTAACTGACTCAAAGGCTTTATATAAATCAGTCTTTCTTTCTCTTTTGTTACCTGTCTAACTCACCGTACCACATTCCTCATATCCTAACTGACTCAAAGGCTTTATATAAATCAGTCTTTCTTTCTCTTTTGTTACCTAACTCACCGTACCACATTCCTCATATCCTAACTGACTCAAAGGCTTTATATAAATCAGTCTTTCTTTCTCTTTTGTTACCTGTCTAATTCACAGTACCACATTCCTCATATCCTAACTGACTCAAAGGCTTTATATAAATCAGTCTTTCTTTCTCTTTTGTTACCTGTCTAATTCACCGTACCACATTCCTCATATCCTAACTGACTCAAAGGCTTTATATAAATCAGTCTTTCTTTCTCTTTTGTTACCTGTCTAACTCACCGTACCACATTCCTCATATCCTAACTGACTCAAAGGCTTTATATAAATCAGTCTTTCTTTCTCTTTTGTTACCTAACTCACCGTACCACATTCCTCATATCCTAACTGACTCAAAGGCTTTATATAAATCAGTCTTTCTTTCTCTTTTGTTACCTGTCTAATTCACCGTACCATATTCCTCATATCCTAACTGACTGAAAGGCTTTATATAAAACAGTCTTTCTTTCTCTTTTGTTACCTGTCTAACTCACCGTACCACATTCCTCATATCCTAACTGACTCAAAGGCTTTATATAAATCAGTCTTTCTTTCTCTTTTGTTACCTAACTCACCGTACCACATTCCTCATATTCTAACTGACTCAAAGGCTTTATATAAATCAGTCTTTCTTTCTCTTTTGTTACCTGTCTAACTCACCGTACCACATTCCTCATATCCTAACTGACTCAAAGGCTTTATATAAATCAGTCTTTCTTTCTCTTTTGTTACCTGTCTAACTCACCGTACCACATTCCTCATATCCTAACTGACTCAAAGGCTTTATATAAATCAGTCTTTCTTTCTCTTTTGTTACCTGTCTAACTCACCGTACCACATTCCTCATATCCTAACTGACTCAAAGGCTTTATATAAATCAGTCTTTCTTTCTCTTTTGTTACCTAACTCACCGTACCACATTCCTCATATCCTAACTGACTCAAAGGCTTTATATAAATCAGTCTTTCTTTCTCTTTTGTTACCTAACTCACCGTACCACATTCCTCATATCCTAACTGACTCAAAGGCTTTATATAAATCAGTCTTTCTTTCTCTTTTGTTACCTGTCTAATTCACCGTACCACATTCCTCATATCCTAACTGACTCAAAGGCTTTATATAAATCAGTCTTTCTTTCTCTTTTGTTACCTGTCTAATTCACCGTACCACATTCCTCATATCCTAACTGACTCAAAGGCTTTATATAAATCAGTCTTTCTTTCTCTTTTGTTACCTGTCTAACTCACCGTACCACATTCCTCATATCCTAACTGACTCAAAGGCTTTATATAAATCAGTCTTTCTTTCTCTTTTGTTACCTAACTCACCGTACCACATTCCTCATATCCTAACTGACTCAAAGGCTTTATATAAATCAGTCTTTCTTTCTCTTTTGTTACCTGTCTAATTCACCGTACCACATTCCTCATATCCTAACTGACTCAAAGGCTTTATATAAATCAGTCTTTCTTTCTCTTTTGTTACCTGTCTAATTCACCGTACCACATTCCTCATATCCTAACTGACTCAAAGGCTTTATATAAAGCAGTCTTTCTTTCTCTTTTGTTACCTGTCTAACTCACCGTACCACATTCCTCATATCCTAACTGACTCAAAGGCTTTATATAAATCAGTCTTTCTTTCTCTTTTGTTACCTGTCTAACTCACCGTACCACATTCCTCATATCCTAACTGACTCAAAGGCTTTATATAAATCAGTCTTTCTTTCTCTTTTGTTACCTGTCTAACTCACCGTACCACATTCCTCATATCCTAACTGACTCAAAGGCTTTATATAAATCAGTCTTTCTTTCTCTTTTGTTACCTAACTCACCGTACCACATTCCTCATATCCTAACTGACTCAAAGGCTTTATATAAATCAGTCTTTCTTTCTCTTTTGTTACCTGTCTAATTCACCGTACCACATTCCTCATATCCTAACTGACTCAAAGGCTTTATATAAATCAGTCTTTCTTTCTCTTTTGTTACCTGTCTAACTCACCGTACCACATTCCTCATATCCTAACTGACTCAAAGGCTTTATATAAATCAGTCTTTCTTTCTCTTTTGTTACCTAACTCACCGTACCACATTCCTCATATCCTAACTGACTCAAAGGCTTTATATAAATCAGTCTTTCTTTCTCTTTTGTTACCTGTCTATTTCACCGTACCACATTGCTCATATCCTAACTGACTCAAAGGCTTTATATAAATCAGTCTTTCTTTCTCTTTTGTTACCTGTCTAATTCACCGTACCACATTCCTCATATCCTAACTGACTCAAAGGCTTTATATAAATCAGTCTTTTTTTCTCTTTTGTTACCTGTCTAACTCACCGTACCACATTCCTCATATCCTAACTGACTCAAAGGCTTTATATAAATCAGTCTTTCTTTCTCTTTTGTTACCTGTCTAACTCACCGTACCACATTCCTCATATCCTAACTGACTCAAAGGCTTTATATAAATCAGTCTTTCTTTCTCTTTTGTTACCTGTCTAACTCACCGTACCACATTCCTCATATCCTAACTGACTCAAAGGCTTTATATAAATCAGTCTTTCTTTCTCTTTTGTTACCTGTCTAACTCACCGTACCACATTCCTCATATCCTAACTGACTCAAAGGCTTTATATAAATCAGTCTTTCTTTCTCTTTTGTTACCTAACTCACCGTACCACATTCCTCATATCCTAACTGACTCAAAGGCTTTATATAAATCAGTCTTTCTTTCTCTTTTGTTACCTAACTCACCGTACCACATTCCTCATATCCTAACTGACTCAAAGGCTTTATATAAATCAGTCTTTCTTTCTCTTTTGTTACCTAACTCACCGTACCACATTCCTCATATCCTAACTGACTCAAAGGCTTTATATAAATCAGTCTTTCTTTCTCTTTTGTTACCTGTCTAATTCACCGTACCACATTCCTCATATCCTAACTGACTCAAAGGCTTTATATAAATCAGTCTTTCTTTCTCTTTTGTTACCTAACTCACCGTACCACATTCCTCATATCCTAACTGACTCAAAGGCTTTATATAAATCAGTCTTTCTTTCTCTTTTGTTACCTGTCTAACTCACCGCACCACATTCCTCATATCCTAACTGACTCAAAGGCTTTATATAAATCAGTCTTTCTTTCTCTTTTGTTACCTGTCTAATTCACCGTACCACATTCCTCATATCCTAACTGACTCAAAGGCTTTATATAAATCAGTCTTTCTTTCTCTTTTGTTACCTGTCTAATTCACCGTACCACATTCCTCATATCCTAACTGACTCAAAGGCTTTATATAAATCAGTCTTTCTTTCTCTTTTGTTACCTGTCTAAATCACCGTACCACATTCCTCATATCCTAACTGACTCAAAGGCTTTATATAAATCAGTCTTTCTTTCTCTTTTGTTACCTAACTCACCGTACCACATTCCTCATATCCTAACTGACTCAAAGGCTTTATATAAATCAGTCTTTCTTTCTCTTTTGTTACCTGTCTAACTCATTACCACATTCCTCATATCCTAACTGACTCAAAGGCTTTATATAAATCAGTCTTTCTTTCTCTTTTGTTACCTGTCTAACTCACCGTACCACATTCCTCATATCCTAACTGACTCAAAGGCTTTATATAAATCAGTCTTTCTTTCTCTTTTGTTACCTGTCTAACTCACCGTACCACATTCCTCATATCCTAACTGACTCAAAGGCTTTATATAAATCAGTCTTTCTTTCTCTTTTGTTACCTAACTGACCGTTACCACATTCCTCATATCCTAACTGACTCAAAGGCTTTATATAAATCAGTCTTTCTTTCTCTTTTGTTACCTGTCTATTTCACCGTACCACATTGCTCATATCCTAACTGACTCAAAGGCTTTATATAAATCAGTCTTTCTTTCTCTTTTGTTACCTGTCTAATTCACCGTACCACATTCCTCATATCCTAACTGACTCAAAGGCTTTATATAAATCAGTCTTTCTTTCTCTTTTGTTACCTGTCTAACCACATTCCTCATATCCTAACTGACTCAAAGGCTGTATATAAATCAGTTTTTCTTTCTCTTTTGTTACCTAACTCACCGTACCACATTCCTCATATCCTAACTGACTCAAAGGCTTTATATAAATCAGTCTTTCTTTCTCTTTTGTTACCTGTCTAATTCACCGTACCACATTCCTCATATCCTAACTGACTCAAAGGCTTTATATAAATCAGTCTTTCTTTCTCTTTTGTTACCTGTCTAATTCACCGTACCACATTCCTCATATCCTAACTGACTCAAAGGCTTTATATAAATCAGTCTTTCTTTCTCTTTTGTTACCTGTCTAATTCACCGTACCACATTCCTCATATCCTAACTGACTCAAAGGCTTTATATAAATCAGTCTTTCTTTCTCTTTTGTTACCTAACTCACCGTACCACATTCCTCATATCCTAACTGACTCAAAGGCTTTATATAAATCAGTCTTTCTTTCTCTTTTGTTACCTGTCTAACTCACCGTACATTCCTCATATCCTAACTGACTCAAAGGCTTTATATAAATCAGTCTTTCTTTCTCTTTTGTTACCCTGTCTAATTCACCGTACCACATTCCTCATATCCTAACTGACTCAAAGGCTTTATATAAATCAGTCTTTCTTTCTCTTTTGTTACCTGTCTAACTCACCGTACCACATTCCTCATATCCTAACTGACTCAAAGGCTTTATATAAATCAGTCTTTCTTTCTCTTTTGTTACCTGTCTAACTCACCGTACCACATTCCTCATATCCTAACTGACTCAAAGGCTTTATATAAATCAGTCTTTCTTTCTCTTTTGTTACCTGTCTAACTCACCGTACCACATTCCTCATATCCTAACTGACTCAAAGGCTTTATATAAATCAGTCTTTCTTTCTCTTTTGTTACCTAACTCACCGTACCACATTCCTCATATCCTAACTGACTCAAAGGCTTTATATAAATCAGTCTTTCTTTCTCTTTTGTTACCTGTCTAATTCACCGTACCACATTCCTCATATCCTACCTGACTCAAAGGCTTTATATAAATCAGTCTTTCTTTCTCTTTTGTTGCCTGTCGAATTCACCGTACCACATTCCTCATATCCTAACTGACTCAAAGGCTTTATATAAATCAGTCTTTCTTTCTCTTTTGTTACCTGTCTAACTCACCGTACCACATTCCTCATATCCTAACTGACTCAAAGGCTTTATATAAATCAGTCTTTCTTTCTCTTTTGTTACCTGTCTAATTCACGTACCACATTCCTCATATCCTAACTGACTCAAAGGCTTTATATAAATCAGTCTTTCTTTCTCTTTTGTTACCTATTCCTCATATCTAACTGACTCAAAGGCTTTATATATAAAGTCTTTCTTCTCTCTTTTGTTACCTAACTCACCGTACCACATTCCTCATATCCTAACTGACTCAAAGGCTTTATATAAATCAGTCTTTCTTTCTCTTTTTACCTGTCTAATTCCGTACCACATTCCTCATATCCTAACTGACTCAAAGGCTTTATATAAATCAGTTTTTCTTTCTCTTTCTCTTTTGTTACCTGTCATTCACCGACCACATTCCTCATATCCTAACTGACTCAAAGGCTTTATATAAATCAGTCTTTCTTTCTTTGTTACCTGTCTAACTCACGTTACCACATTCCTCATATCCTAACTGACTCAAAGGCTTTATATAAATCAGTCTTTCTTTCTCTTCTGTTACCTGTCACCGTACCACATTCCTCATATCCTACCTGACTCAAAGGCTTCATATAAATCAGTCTTTCTTTCTCTTTTGTTACCAAACTCACCGTACCACATTCCTCATATCCTAACTGACTCAAAGGCTTTATATAAATCAGTCTTTCTTTCTCTTTTGTTACCTGTCTAATTCACCATACCACATTCCTCATATCCTAACTGACTCAAGGGCTTTATATAAATCAGTCTTTCTTTCTCTTTTGTCACCTGTCTAACTCACCGTACCACATTCCTCATATCCTAACTGACTCAAAGGCTTTATATAAATCAGTCTTTCTTTCTCTTTTGTTACTTAACTCACCGTACCACATTCCTCATATCCTAACTGACTCAACGACTTTATATAAATCAGTCTTTCTTTCTCTTTTGTTACCTAACTCACCGTACCACATTCCTCATATCCTAACTGACTCAAAGGCTTTATATAAATCAGTCTTTCTTTCTCTTTTGTTACCTGTCTAATTCACCGTACCACATTCCTCATATCCTAACTGACTCAAAGGCTTTATATAAATCAGTCTTTCTTTCTCTTTTGTTACCTGTCTAATCACCGCAGCAGATTCGTCATATCCTAACTCGCTCAAAGCCTTTATATAAATCAGTCTTTCTTTCTCTTTTGTTACCTGTCTAACTCACCGTACCACATTCCTCATATCCTAACTGACTCAAAGGCTTTATATAAATCAGTCTTTCTTTCTCTTTTGTTACCTAACTCACCGTACCACATTCCTCATATCCTAACTGACTCAAAGGCTTTATATAAATCAGTCTTTCTTTCTCTTTTGTTACCTGTCTAATTCACCGTACCACATTCCTCATATCCTAACTGACTCAAAGGCTTTATATAAATCAGTCTTTCTTTCTCTTTTGTTACCTGTCTAATTCACCGTACCACATTCCTCATATCCTAACTGACTCAAAGGCTGTATATAAATCAGTCTTTCTTTCTCTTTTGTTACCTAACTCACCGTACCACATTCCTCATATCCTAACTGACTCAAAGGCTTTATATAAATCAGTCTTTCTTTCTCTTTTGTTACCTAACTCACCATACCACATTCCTCATATCCTAACTGACTCAAAGGCTTTATATAAATCAGTCTTTCTTTCTCTTTTGTTACCTGTCTAACTCACCGTACCACATTCCTCATATCCTAACTGACTCAAAGGCTTTATATAAATCAGTCTTTCTTTCTCTTTTGTTACCTGTCTAATTCACCGTACAACATTCCTCATATCCTAACTGACTCAAAGGCTTTATATAAATCAGTCTTTCTTTCTCTTTTGTTACCTAACTCACCGTACCACATTCCTCATATCCTAACTGACTCAAAGGCTTTATATAAATCAGTCTTTCTTTCTCTTTTGTTACCTGTCTAATTCACCATACCACATTCCTCATATCCTAACTGACTCAAAGGCTTTATATAAATCAGTCTTTCTTTCTCTTTTGTTACCTGTCTAACTCACCGTACCACATTCCTCATATCCTAACTGACTCAAAGGCTTTATATAAATCAGTCTTTCTTTCTCTTTTGTTACCTGTCTAACTCACCGTACCACATTCCTCATATCCTAACTGACTCAAAGGCTTTATATAAATCAGTCTTTCTTTCTCTTTTGTTACCTAACTCACCGTACCACATTCCTCATATCCTAACTGACTCAAAGGCTTTATATAAATCAGTCTTTCTTTCTCTTTTGTTACCTAACTCACCGTTCCACATTCCTCTTATCCTAACTGACTCAAAGGCTTTATATAAATCAGTCTTTCTTTCTCTTTTGTTACCTGTCTAATTCACCGTACCACATTCCTCATATCCTAACTGACTCAAAGGCTTTATATAAATCAGTCTTTCTTTCTCTTTTGTTACCTGTCTAATTCACCGTACCACATTCCTCATATCCTAACTGACTCAAAGGCTGTATATAAATCAGTCTTTCTTTCTCTTTTGTTACCTAACTCACCGTACCACATTCCTCATATCCTAACTGACTCAAAGGCTTTATATAAATCAGTCTTTCTTTCTCTTTTGTTACCTAACTCACCGTACCACATTCCTCATATCCTAACTGACTCAAAGGCTTTATATAAATCAGTCTTTCTTTCTCTTTTGTTACCTAAGTCACCGTACCACATTCCTCATATCCTAACTGACTCAAAGGCTTTATATAAATCAGTCTTTCTTTCTCTTTTGTTACCTAACTCACCGTACCACATTCCTCATATCCTAACTGACTCAAAGGCTTTATATAAATCAGTCTTTCTTTCTCTTTTGTTACCTGTCTTACTCACATTACCACATTCCTCATATCCTAACTGACTCAAAGGCTTTATATAAATCAGTCTTTCTTTCTCTTTTGTTACCTGTCTAAGTCACCGTACCACATTCCTCATATCCTAACTGACTCAAAGGCTTTATATAAATCAGTCTTTCTTTCTCTTTTGTTACCTAATTCACCGTACCACATTCCTCATATCCTAACTGACTCAAAGGCTTTATATAAATCAGTCTTTCTTTCTCTTTTGTTACCTAAGTCACCGTACCACATTCCTCATATCCTAACTGACTCAAAGGCTTTATATAAATCAGTCTTTCTTTCTCTTTTGTTACCTAACTCACCGTACCACATTCCTCATATCCTAACTGACTCAAAGGCTTTATATAAATCAGTCTTTCTTTCTCTTTTGTTACCTGTCTAATTCACCGTACCACATTCCTCATATCCTAACTGACTCAAAGGCTTTATATAAATCAGTCTTTCTTTCTCTTTTGTTACCTGTCTAATTCACCATACCACATTCCTCATATCCTAACTGACTCAAAGGCTGTATATAAATCAGTCTTTCTTTCTCTTTTGTTACCTAACTCACCGTACCACATTCCTCATATCCTAACTGACTCAAAGGCTTTATATAAATCAGTCTTTCTTTCTCTTTTGTTACCTAACTCACCGTACCACATTCCTCATATCCTAACTGACTCAAAGGCTTTATATAAATCAGTCTTTCTTTCTCTTTTGTTACCTGTCTAATTCACCGTACCACATTCCTCATATCCTAACTGACTCAAAGGCTTTATATAAATCAGTCTTTCTTTCTCTTTTGTTACCTAACTCACCGTACCACATTCCTCATATCCTAACTGACTCAAAGGCTTTATATAAATCAGTCTTTCTTTCTCTTTTGTTACCTTTCTAATTCACCATACCACATTCCTCATATCCTAACTGACTCAAAGGCTTTATATAAATCAGTCTTTCTTTCTCTTTTTGTTACCTGTCCAAGTCACCGTACCACATTCCTCATATCCTAACTGACTCAAAGGCTTTATATAAATCAGTCTTTCTTTCTCTTTTGTTACCTGTCTAACTCACCGTACCACATTCCTCATATCCTAACTGACTCAAAGGCTTTATATAAATCAGTCTTTCTTTCTCTTTTGTTACCTAACTCACCGTACCACATTCCTCATATCCTAACTGACTCAAAGGCTTTATATAAATCAGTCTTTCTTTCTCTTTTGTTACCTGTCTAATTCACCGTACCACATTCCTCATATCCTAACTGACTCAAAGGCTTTATATAAATCAGTCTTTCTTTCTCTTTTGTTACCTGTCTAATTCACCATACCACATTCCTCATATCCTAACTGACTCAAAGGCTTTATATAAATCAGTCTTTCTTTCTCTTTTGTTACCTAAGTCACCGTACCACATTCCTCATATCCTAACTGACTCAAAGGCTTTATATAAATCAGTCTTTCTTTCTCTTTTGTTACCTGTCTAATTCACCGTACCACATTCCTCATATCCTAACTGACTCAAAGGCTTTATATAAATCAGTCTTTCTTTCTCTTTTGTCACCTGTCTAAGTCACTGTACCACATTCCTCATATCCTAACTGACTCAAAGGCTTTATATAAATCAGCCTTTCTTTCTCTTTTGCTACCTGTCACCGTGCCACATTCCTCATATCCTAACTGACTCAAAGGCGTTATATAAATCAGTTTTTCTTTCTCTTTTGTTACCTAAGTCACCGTACCACATTCCTCATATCCTAACTGACTCAAAGGCTTTATATAAATCAGTCTTTCTTTCTCTTTTGTTACCTAAGTCACCGTACCACATTCCTCATATCCTAACTGACTCAAAGGCTTTATATAAATCAGTCTTTCTTTCTCTTTTGTTACCTGTCTAATTCACCGTACCACATTCCTCATATCCTAACTGACTCAAAGGCTTTATATAAATCAGTCTTTCTTTCTCTTTTGTTACCTGTCTAACTCACCGTACCACATTCCTCATATCCTAACTGACTCAAAGGCTGTATATAAATCAGTCTTTCTTTCTCTTTTGTTACCTTTGTTACCTAACTCACCGTACCACATTCCTCATATCCCTAACTGACTCAAAGGCTTTATATAAATCAGTCTGTTTTTCTCTTTTGTTACCTGTCTAATTCACCGTACCACATTCCTCATATCCTAACTGACACAAAGGCTTTTTATAAATTAGTCTTTCTTTCTCTTTTGTTACCTGTCTAACTCACTGTACCACATTCCTCATATCCTAACTGACTCAAAGGCTGTATATAAATCAGTCTTTCTTTCTCTTTTGTTACCTAACTCACCGTACCACATTCCTCATATCCTAACTGACTCAAAGGCTGTATATAAATCAGTCTTTCTTTCTCTTTTGTTAACTGTCTAACTCACCGTACCACATTCCTCATATCCTAACTGACTCAAAGGCTTTATATAAATCAGTCTTTCTTTCTCTTTTGTTACCTGTCTAACTCACCGTACCACATTCCTCATATCCTAACTGACTCAAAGGCTTTATATAAATCAGTCTTTCTTTCTCTTTTGTTACCTGTCTAATTCACCGTACCACATTCCTCATATCCTAACTGACTCAAAGGCTTTATATAAATCAGTCTTTCTTTCTCTTTTGTTACCTGTCTAACTCACCGTACCACATTCCTCATATCCTAACTGACTCAAAGGCTTTATATAAATCAGTCTTTCTTTCTCTTTTGTTACCTGTCTAACTCACCGTACCACATTCCTCATATCCTAACTGACTCAAAGGCTTTATATAAATCAGTCTTTCTTTCTCTTTTGTTACCTAACTCACCGTACCACATTCCTCATATCCTAACTGACTCAAAGGTTTTATATAAATCAGACTTTCTTTCTCTTTTGTTACCTGTCTAATTCACTACCACATTCCTCATATCCTAACTGACTCAAAGGCTTTATATAAATCAGTCTTTCTTTCTCTTTTGTTACCTGTCTCGTACCACATTCCTCATATCCTAACTGACTCAAAGGCTTTATATAAATCAGTCTTTCTTTCTCTTTTGTTACCTAACTCACCGTATCACATTCCTCATATCCTAACTGACTCACAGGCTTTATATAAATCAGTCTTTCTTTCTCTTTGTTACCTAACTCACCGTACCACATTCCTCATATCCTAACTGACTCAAAGGCTTTATATAAATCAGTCTTTCTTTCTCTTTTGTTACTTAACTCACCGTACCACATTCCTCATATCCTAACTGACTCAAAGGCTTTATATAAATCAGTCTTTCTTTCTCTTTTGTTACCTGTCTAATTCACCGTACCACATTCCTCATATCCTAACTGACTCAAAGGCTTTATATAAATCAGTCTTTCTTTCTCTTTGTTACCTGTCTAACTCACATTCACATTCCTCATATCCTAACTGACTCAAAGGCTTTATATAAATCAGTCTTTCTTTCTCTTTTGTTACCTAACTCACCGTACCACATTCCTCATATCCTAACTGACTCAAAGGCTTTATATAAATCAGTCTTTCTCTCTCTTTTTGTTACCTAACTCACCGTACCACATTCCTCATATCCTAACTGACTCAAAGGCTTTATATAAATCAGTCTTTCTTTCTCTTTTGTTACCTGTCTATTTCACCGTACCACATTGCTCATATCCTAACTGACTCAAAGGCTTTATATAAATCAGTCTTTCTTTCTCTTTTGTTACCTGTCTAATTCACCGTACCACATTCCTCATATCCTAACTGACTCAAAGGCTGTATATAAATCAGTCTTTCTTTCTCTTTTGTTACCTGTCTAACTCACCGTACCACATTCCTCATATCCTAACTGACTCAAAGGCTTTATATAAATCAGTCTTTCTTTCTCTTTTGTTACCTGTCTAACTCGTACCACATTCCTCATATCCTAACTGACTCAAAGGCTTTATATAAATCAGTCTTTCTTTCTCTTTTGTTACCTAACTCACCGTACCACATTCCTCATATCCTAACTGACTCAAAGGCTTTATATAAATCAGTCTTTCTGTCTCTTTTGTTACCTGTCTAATTCACCGTACCACATTCCTCATATCCTACCTGACTCAAAGGCTTTATATAAATCAGTCTTTCTTTCTCTTTTGTTGCCTGTCGAATTCACCGTACCACATTCCTCATATCCTAACTGACTCAAAGGCTGTATATAAATCAGTCTTTCTTTCTCTTTTGTTACCTAACTCACCATACCACATTCCTCATATCCTAACTGACTCAAAGGCTTTATATAAATCAGTCTTTCTTTCTCTTTTGTTACCTAACTCACCGTACCACATTCCTCATATCCTAACTGACTCAAAGGCTTTATATAAATCAGTCTTTCTTTCTCTTTTGTTACCTGTCTAATTCACCGTACCACATTCCTCATATCCTAACTGACTCAAAGGCTTTATATAAATCAGTCTTTCTTTCTCTTTTGTTACCTAACTCACCGTACCACATTCCTCATATCCTAACTGACTCAAAGGCTTTATATAAATCAGTCTTTCTTTCTCTTTTGTTACCTTTCTAATTCACCATACCACATTCCTCATATCCTAACTGACTCAAAGGCTTTATATAAATCAGTCTTTCTTTCTCTTTTGTTACCTGTCTAATGCACCGTACCACATTCCTCATATCCTAACTGACTCAAAGGCTGTATATAAGTCAGTCTTTCTTTCTCTTCTGTTACCTGTCTAACTCACCGTACCACATTCCTCATATCCTAACTGACTCAAAGGCTTTATATAAATCAGTCTTTCTTTCTCTTTTTTTACCTAACTCACCGTACCACATTCCTCATATCCTAACTGACTCAAAGGCTTTATATAAATCAGTCTTTCTTTCTCTTTTGTTACCTAACTCACCGTTCCACATTCCTCTTATCCTAACTGACTCAAAGGCTTTATATAAATCAGTCTTTCTTTCTCTTTTGTTACCTGTCTAATTCACCGTACCACATTCCTCATATCCTAACTGACTCAAAGGCTTTATAGAAATCAGTCTTTCTTTCTCTTTTGTTAACTGTCTAATTCACCGTACCACATTCCTCATATCCTAACTGACTCAAAGGCTGTATATAAATCAGTCTTTCTTTCTCTTTTGTTACCTAAGTCACCGTACCACGTTCCTCATATCCTAACTGACTCAAAGGCTTTATATAAATCAGTCTTTCTTTCTCTTTTGTTACCTAACTCACCGTACCACATTCCTCATATCCTAACTGACTCAAAGGCTTTATATAAATCAGTCTTTCTTTCTCTTTTGTTACCTAAGTCACCGTACCACATTCCTCATATCCTAACTGACTCAAAGGCTTTATATAAATCAGTCTTTCTTTCTCTTTTGTTACCTAACTCACCGTACCACATTTCTCATATCCTAACTGACTCAAAGGCTTTATATAAATCAGTCTTTCTTTCTCTTTTGTTACCTGTCTTACTCACCGTACCACATTCCTTATATCCTAACTGACTCAAAGGCTTTATATAAATCAGTCTTTCTTTCTCTTTTGTTACCTGTCTAAGTCACCGTACCACATTCCTCATATCCTAACTGACTCAAAGGCTTTATATAAATCAGTCTTTCTTTCTCTTTTGTTACCTAATTCACCGTACCACATTCCTCATATCCTAACTGACTCAAAGGCTTTATATAAATCAGTTTTTCTTTCTCTTTTGTTACCTAACTCACCGTACCACATTCCTCATATCCTAACTGACTCAAAGGCTTTATATAAATCAGTCTTTCTTTTTCTTTTGTTACCTAACTCACCGTACCACATTCCTCATATCCTAACTGACTCAAAGGCTTTATATAAATCAGTCTTTCTGTCTCTTTTGTTACCTGTCTAATTCACCGTACCACATTCCTCATATCCTACCTGACTCAAAGGCTTTATATAAATCAGTCTTTCTTTCTCTTTTGTTACCTGTCGAATTCACCGTACCACATTCCTCATATCCTAACTGACTCAAAGGCTGTATATAAATAAGTCTTTCTTTCTCTTTTGTTACCTAACTCACCGTACCACATTCCTCATATCCTAACTGACTCAAAGGCTTTATATAAATCAGACTTTCTTTCTCTTTTGTTACCTAACTCACCGTACCACATTCCTCATATCCTAACTGACTCAAAGGCTTTATATAAATCAGTCTTTCTTTCTCTTTTGTTACCTGTCTAATTCACCGTACCACATTCCTCATATCCTAACTGACTCAAAGGCTTTATATAAATCAGTCTTTCTTTCTCTTTTGTTACCTAACTCACCGTACCATATTCCTCATAGCCTAACTGACTCAAAGACTTTATATAAATCAGTCTTTCTTTCTCTTTTGTTACCTTTCTAATTCACCATACCACATTCCTCATATCCTAACTGACTCAAAGGCTTTATATAAATCAGTCTTTCTTTCTCTTTTGTTACCTGTCTAATGCACCGTACCACATTCCTCATATCCTAACTGACTCAAAGGCTGTATATAAGTCAGTCTTTCTTTCTCTTCTGTTACCTGTCTAACTCACCGTACCACATTCCTCATATCCTAACTGACTCAAAGGCTTTATATAAATCAGTCTTTCTTTCTCTTTTGTTACCTGTCTAACTCACCGTACCACATTCCTCATATCCTAACTGACTCAAAGGCTTTATATAAATCAGTCTTTCTTTCTCTTTTGTTACCTAATTCACCGTACCACATTCCTCATATCCTAACTGACTCAAAGGCTTTATATAAATCAGTCTTTCTTTCTCTTTTGTTACCTGTCTAATTCACCGTACCACATTCCTCATATCCTAACTGACTCAAAGGCTGTATATAAATCAGTCTTTCTTTCTCTTTTGTTACCTGTCTAACTCACCGTACCACATTCCTCATATCCTAACTGACTCAAAGGCTGTATATAAATCAGTCTTTCTTTCTCTTTTGTTACCTGTCTAACTCACCGTACCACATTCCTCATATCCTAACTGACTCAAAGGCTTTATATAAATCAGTCTTTCTTTCTCTTTTGTTACCTGTCTAACTCACCGTACCACATTCCTCATATCCTAACTGACTCAAAGGCTTTATATAAATCAGTCTTTCTTTCTCTTTTGTTACCTAATTCACCGTACCACATTCCTCATATCCTAACTGACTCAAAGGCTTTATATAAATCAGTCTTTCTTTCTCTTTTGTTACCTAATTCACCGTACCACATTCCTCATATCCTAACTGACTCAAAGGCTTTATATAAATCAGTCTTTCTTTCTCTTTTGTTACCTGTCTAACTCACCGTACCACATTCCTCATATCCTAACTGACTCAAAGGCTTTATATAAATCAGTCTTTCTTTCTCTTTTGTTACCTAACTCACCGTACCACATTCCTCATATCCTAACTGACTCAAAGGCTTTATATAAATCAGTCTTTATTTCTCTTTTGTTACCTAACTCACCGTACCACATTCCTCACATCCTTTTTTCATCATACCTCTATATTCCCTTTTTTACTTGATTTAATTAATCCAATTTCTTCTTTTTTTCCTTTTTATCATCACTTCCTCTAAATTCACTCTGTAAAAATAAACTTTCCACTCTTTTCCCATTTCTTTCTTATCTTTAATGTCTTCCTCTTTGTCATTAATTAAGCCTTCCATAAATTATGTATCATTTTCCTCCATATTAGGGGCAAATTGATTCGTTCTACCTTCACATTCACATTTTGCCTCCTATATAATTTGTATATTCTCTGCTCCCATTACCAAAAAATAACTGCATAGGTTACATTCTTAACCCCTTTCTCAGAGTCTTCTTAAAACGATGTCAGTCTCCTATGCGCATTCTCTTTGGATTACACATTTAGATTCTTCAAAAAGTATCTATACTCAATTCTGCTTACTTTCTTTCAGTGCAACTGAACATCTTAACCAAAAATGATCACCAAATAGTAATCTCAAACCTTCTAAAAGATTCCTTTCCCTCCTATAACAACCAAATGGAAGCCTGCATTTTCAATGCCTCTCCCGTTTTTAATTTACCCACTGTGCCTTATTTCATATACTGTTGTTTTACTATCTAAAAAGATTGTTTTCTGTACATCAAGAGTCTCGAACTCCCAACATTTGTGGAAACTGAAATACTTTTTACATGTAAGCAAAAGCAGAGACATAATTCAGATGGAAGGACTGGAAATTGAGCTACTTGTTGGAGGTAAGTAAAAAAGGAAGGCTTTGGTGGGGGTTTGAAGTGAATCATTTCTTTGTAGCCTAAAAAATAAATTAAATGTATCAAATTATTATGGACAAAATATATGTTTTCTTCCACTATACAGTCAGTGCCCATAATACACGACTACTGTTATGAGCAAGATATTCCCTGGGATTCAATAACACCTACACTAAGAGTACACTAAGTGTACACTGTTCTAAGAGAACAGACAACACATACATAACTCATACCTTCTTTCTTCTAATTTTAGTTTTTCTACTGATATTCTTGCAGCTTTAATTATTGACAGGGATTCATAAAGGTTACTACAAAGTGTAGACTACATGTACACTTAGTGTAATCTTTCTGAGTAACTAGAAAACACAAAAAAATGTGATAAGAATGCTCTTGAATACATATTGTGTACACTTAGTGTAGGCTTTATTGAATCTGGCTGATTGTTTTAACTACTGTCACCTTATTTTAATTTGGATTTTATTTTCCCTACTATAAGTAAATGTATAAGAATTTATTTTTATTGAGGAAGTACCATTAAAATAGAAAAATAAGGAGAAACAGAGGTCAGTAGTTCAAACACTGGCATGCTCTGCATGTAGTCCACCTATTTGTAGTGTTAAAAAATATAAAAATGAAACCAGAAGTTAACATGCATAAAATCAAAACATTAAACCTGTTAATAAGCATTTCTATTTTTCAGTTTTACATGTTTTTCTGTTTTACTTAAGCATAACACAAAGGGTCACCAGACATTCAAAAATCTTATTTTTGTAGTGGCAAGCCTCCTTCCCACATACCCTGAAATGCATGCAAGTCCTTTAACTCATGGTATCAACTCCAAGGTTGCCCAGATTTGGAAAAAGAAAATAGCTGAAATAATATTCCGAGTGTTGCCATAGCATGGTTATATAAACAGAATGTTTCTCAACTATATGAATACATATTAGTAAATAGTTTAAACATTTAGTGTCTATGCAGGGTTTTTTATATTTTGTTGTTTAGCTGAGTGAGACTCTTCTTCACCTTAGGTACTTTAGTACAGTAGGCCTAACTGTCAAGAGCTTTCTTAACTGCTTGCAAATTCATATCCACTACTTTAGCAATGTTGTCTGTCCATCTTAGCCTCTGTCACTCCTTCTTATTTTGCCTTTGATCTTTCCCAGCATCAGTGTCTTCTCTTGTGAATCTTGTCTTTGCATTATGTTGCAAAAGTATGTAAATTTTAGTTGTCCCATCAGATCTTCCAGTGAACAGTCTGGGTTTATTTCCTCAAGTATGGACTAATTTGATCTTCTTTCAGTTCGAGGATTTTCAAATGTTTTCAACAACATTACAGCTCAAGAGCACTGATTTTCTATCACATAGCCTTATACAGATTCCAGCCATCACAACCTTATGCTGTCACTCAAAAAGCATAGATTTTGACTGTATTGACCTTTGCTGACAACAGGATGTCTTTGACCTTCAATATTTCATCCAGGTTTTCCATAGTGTTCCTTCCCAAAAGCAAGAGTATTCTAATTTCATGGCTGAAACCAGCTACTGAAATCTTTGAACCCAGGAAAATAAAATCTGTCACTGCCTCTACTTCTTCCCATCTATTTATAAAGAATTTATAGGGCCAGATAGTATATTAGTTTTTTTTAAATAGTGAGCAACAAGACATATTTTGTGCTTTCTACTTCCACCTTCATTAGGAGGCTCTATAATTCTTCCTCACTTTCGGCCATCATGGGGGAATCATCTGCATATCTGAGGTTGTTAATATTCCCACCAGCAATTAAGATACCAGCATCTGACTCAAGTAACCCAATGTGATAGTCAGCAAAAAAAATAAAATGGGTATAGTGACAATACGCATTCTTGCCATACTCACTTCACAGTCTTACATGGATAATTACTCCAAATTCAGTTCTTGCTACTGCTTCTATGTCTGCATACAGATTTCTCAAGAGGCAAATAACCTGACCTGATATCTATATTTCTCTAAGAACTTGCCATGATTTCTTAAAGTCTCCACAGTCAAAAGATTTAGTTTAATCAGAGAAGCAGAAGTAAATATTTTTCTGGAACTGTATTGCTTTCTCTATTATCTGGAAGATGCTGCTAATTTGATCAATAGTGTCGTGGTCATCTGGTAATTCTCAGTCCATATACTACTGAAGTCTAACTTGAAAGCTCTAGAGCATTACCTTGCTACTTTGAGAAAAAAAATTGCAACTGTTCAGTAATTTGAACACTTTTTAACACTGCCATTTTGGGAATGGAATACAAATTGACCTTTTTCAATCCAGTGGTCAGCCTCATGCTTTCCAAATTGACTGTCAGATTCTAAGCAGCACTATAGCAACATAATTTTACAGGATTTAAACAATTCAGCTGGAATTGCATCACTTCTTGCAGCCTTTGTTCTTAGCAAGGTTTACTATGGCCCATTTAATGTCACTCTCCTGGAAGATTGGATGATAAGCTATAAATCAATGAAAACAACACTGTATCTGTCAGTGATGTTAGGGTCCTTCTTATACAAGTCTTCTGTATATTCCTGCCAAATATTCTTCATGTTTTCTGCTTGTGTTAGGTGCCTTCAATGCTTATCATTTATAATGCCTATTTTTACATTTAAGCTTCAATATTATCAATCTTCCTGAACTCGTCTTTTGTCAGTTGCACTTTATTGTCTCGTCCCACTTCTTTGCATCGCTCATTTAAATACGTCTTCCTATCGCTTCTTGTTATTCTCTGAAACTCTGCATTCCAGTTGACATATTTTTTCTATCTCCATTACCTTTTGTACTCCTTTTTTATTGGCCATTTCTAAAGCCTCCATAGTTAACAATTTAACTTCTTAATCTTCTTTATATTTGGATATATTTATTGCACCTCCAGCACAATATCACAAGCGTCTGTCTATAGTTTCTCAGGTGCTTTATCTACCGGGTCTAATCCCTTATATCTATTCTTCAGCTCCACTGCATATTCTGTTCAAATGTCACTGAGCTTGTATCTCAATAGTCAAAATGTTATTTTTCTTTTCTTTAATTCTAAACTATTTTTTTCATAAGTTGAGGATCAAAAAATGTACTCTCACAAGCTAAGAAACATCCTCGCAACTGCAGCAAAAGTGTAGTAAAAAGCCTTTACTGGCTTCTTGCTGCAGTTACCAATATCTAAAGACATTTTTGTAAATCAGAGGTGTAGCTAGGTAATTTTTTGCCCAGTGCAATCCCCTGATCCGACACCTGTCTTCTCCTCAGACTTTACATTTGTAGCAAGCAGCTGCTTATCCCAATCACAGTGTGCTACTGTGCCTCAGTTAAAAAAATATATTTTCAACATTTATACTGTAGCAAACTGCTTGCAACATTTGTAAAAAGGTGCTACTACAATTTATGCTGCACACAAAGTACTACAGTGCTTCAGTTTCCTGGAAAAAGGATCTTTTTTTTTACTTTTGAACTGTTGCAAACAACAATTTATGCTATACATGGGCCAGTGCAGATCATAATTTCTGGCCACAAATGCAATACCGACATTTTATTGTACACAGTGAAGAAGAATCAGGATCTGTTGATTGTACCACCTAGCACTGGAGTGGCTACCCCTTCACTCCATCCTAGCTATGCTTCTGATGTAAACAGACGAAATATCAGTAGATTCTACTTCACAGAATGCTGGTGTTGCACTTAACTCCTGATGGGCAACCAACTGTGGCCCACTAAGAGCTTGTACTTAGGGAAGCTATCCCCTTTGTCCCGCCACAGCTGTGATATTACTTCAGGTCTTGTTTTTTTTTTTCTTGACTGTATAGAACTCTCTGGTCTCTGACTGCAAAGTATATCAATATCCATGTGCAAAGCCATCTCCCATGCTGTTGAAATACACTGTCTGTTTTATGACCAATTAATTATCTTAGGCGAATTCCATTAGTCTATGTCCTGCTTCATTTCATAATCTCAGGCAAAGCCTATTATTATATATTTTATATATATATATATATATATATATATATTTATTTTATTTTTTTTTTTTCCTAAAGCTGCTACAGGTCCTCACTAAAACGGTTGATTTTATCCTCTTCAGCTTCTGCATTTGAACCATAAACTTGTACCACTTTAATACTGAATGGCTTACTTTGTAGTCTGATTGACATCATTCTATCCTTTTTCGATTTTTCAGTTGTAACTGGACGCTGATTTTGGCACTCATTTATTGACTATAAGGGCAACTCTATTTCACCTGAAAATATTATTTCCACAGAAGATGATCTGAAGATTATCTGATGTGAAATGGCTCATTCCAGTCCATTTTAATTCACTAATTCCCAAGATGTCAATATTTGTTCTTATTTCAACGTTAATCACACGAGGGTTGCCATGTTTCATAGTTGTTACATTCCAAATTCCAATGGCATATAGTTCTTCTACTGCATCATACCTTCCTTTCATCTCTGACCACCTCTGCAAAGGGGCATTTTTTCAGCATTAATCCATGGGCATCATAAGCTCTGGGTTTATATTAGTTCCGTGAAAGACGTATTCATCGAATACATCTTCAACGAATACCAGCCACCAAAATTCACTTTAGTGAACAGCGGAATTTTTCCCACAGTTTGCAAACACTTAGCCATCACCTCAACATTGCCATTTCCCCCACTGTAGTGCAATCTCAAATTTGGTATGTATGTATATATATATATATATATATATATATATATATATATATATATATATATATATATATATATATAGTTATGGGGGTGTGGAGGGTGCAGCCCCCCCATGTTGGGGGGGTGGGAGGCGAAGCTCCCCACTTGGGTGCATTTGATTTAGTCTGTTGTGTGTTCCGGATGGCTGGTGGGTGAGTGTTTGCGAACTGTGGGAAGAATATAGCAGTTTGCTGAAGTGAATTTCGGCGGTTGGGTGTTCGCTGGGGGGAGGGTGGCCTAATGGTTAAGGTGTTTGTCTTACAAACGCAAGGTGCAGTGTTTGAGTCTCACAAGGGATAATTGACTAGGCTTAAAATGGCTCACAAGGGCAGTTAGCCTAGTACTAATCTATGAACCTATGAACCTATGAACATAGTCGATGAATGCTTCTTTCACGGAATTAATATAGACCCTAAGCTCTAATACTCTGTAGCACTACATGTACTTGTCCTCTGCTCGTATCCACTAATATGTTGGACACATTCAGACCGGTGGGTATCATCTTGCAGTGTTATTTTCACATCTCTGGTTGATTCTGCCCATAGGCTTTTATTAACAAAACTATTAGAGTGGCGTGCAATTGCCTGCTCCAGTGAACCATAATTCATCGTGTTCACTCACCTTTAGCCACATCAGGTTTACCATGGTTCATAGTTCTTACATTCCACACCATCCTTCATCTCATCTCTTTGCTATGACCTCCCCATCTTGGGAGGCCCTACACAATATTGTTCATAGCTTCACTGAAATACACCAGCCTCATCACTGCAAGGCAGTGGTCCAGAAATGATTTTGCATAAGCACTTTTTAACATTTAAATTAATTATTCTCATCACAGAAGTAGCATTATAACAAATACATGGGGAAATCACTTTTGATTTTCTTCGCATACACTTGTCCACCTATGACTATGGTTATCCCCCCCTTCTTAAATGTGGTGGGCATACTAATAACGTTCTCAAAAACAGCTCTCTCATAAGAAGTATATCTCACTACTGAATCTAGTAATAAAACAAAGTGCAGTTACTACACAAACAAGATTAATTTGTCTAACCTAAAGCAATATCACACAGCTGTACCTAGTTATAAAACAAGTCTGCCTCTGCCTTCCTGAAAAGCTGTCCAAGCTAATATTTGTAACCAAGTATATTAAAATACATAACAACAGCAGCCCTTTATGACTGTCAGTTTATTTTTCTAGCAGCAGACGTGTACAATCTGTTTCACGTGCTTCAAGGAAAACACCTGCACTCTGTGCTTGAAGCATTAGCATTTCTCCTGTATGCACTCTTGTTTATAACCCCATGTAGTGGCCACCCAGAATATGCTAGCATTTTATTTTTTTAGAAATTGTTATTCTTCAGGCAGTGGGTTTTGTTTACAAAATCTTTTCTGAGATACAGCCTGTCTCTAAGTTATATTATTCAGTTGCTTTACACATCATACCACATAATCAGCATCAAATGTTTTCATTCTTCAGAAACTGTTATTGTCTTATGCCATTTGCTTTCTAGAAGCCTTATCCAAGTTCTTTGGCCTATCGAGAACATTTCTGATTTTGGTCTTGCTGTTCACAACAGACTGCTGCCTTGGTTGTGTAAAGCAGTTAGGAAATAACTCCAATCCATTTCATCTGTCTCACTCTTTCAAAGGTTCACTATCCAGCATCCTTGCAAACTGTACTCCTAAGATGAGTCTTAGTGAGTTACACTACAGAGCACCAAAGGAGATTACCCATCAGCCTTCCAAGAATTACCTGTACAGCAACAGTACCTCTGTGTAATAACTATATCTGGCCACTATCCTTTATTAATCAGGCTGAATTCATAGATCCCACTTACATACCATCATGTCTTATTGTAAACTCTAGACCCACTAGGTTAAATGCCCTTTGCTTGAAAACACATTTAGTGTTATCTGTGCTTTTTTTATCACAGTGCACACATCAAAAATAGACCTGCTTGCCACTGCCCAGGCCTTTGGCACCAGACATGCTGTGTGGTTCCTAGTAGGAACTTTTTAAAAAAATTAAAACCACTGCTCAAAGGTACAAAGGCATGCAATCTCCTTGCCTCCCACATAGCTCAGTCACCTTCCTTCCCTAATCTAGTATGCCTTAATTTATCGCACTGAGCTTACCTGAACAGCCAATCAGAAAATGTTACACTTTAGCACTCATACAATACTGTGTTGTGTAGCGGTAGGCATCCTTCACTCCCAAAGAATCATAGGTTTGTGGCTCTATTGGACTGATTTGAGCAGCATCTTCTGTGTCTGTGCAATCCAGTATGGGAGTGGCAGTCCTTTCCACAATCTGGGCAGCAGTAGGCAGACATCAGTCTGGTATCATGGGCACAGATATTCCTGAGGGCTCTGTTATCCTCTGCTCTCCTTGCAAAATGGTTTCATACATAGTGAGAGCTTCCTTCACTTCCTTTTTCCAGACAATCTTGTCTGAGGAAAGAGAATACCAGTTGTTCATGCTGATGGAGAGAGTGCTGAGGCCACACTTGTAGCCCAATTTGGGTCACCCTTTTGGCCTCTTTCCAGACTCCAGCTCTCCAAAAAGGAGGCCTTTTGGTAATTGGCCATCCATCATGCATGAGACATGACCCAACCAGTGCAAACATCTCTGTTTCAGGAGGGTGAACATGGAGGTTGTGCCCATCCTCTCAAGCACTGTGCTGTTGGGGATTTTGTCCTGCCATGAGATACCCATTACTCGCCTAAGGCGGTGAATATGGAATACATTGACTGCTGCTCCTGTTTTGAGTGCAGAGTCCATTTTCATTGGCATACAGTAATGTGTTCAAAACATCGGCTGTGTAAACCTGTGCCTTGGTGCACACTGTGAGCTTATTTTTAGCTCATACTTTCTTTGTCAGCCTGGAAAACATTGTGGTGGCTTTTCCAATGTGCTTGTTGATCTCGCTGTCAAGCGACAAGTTGTCAGAGATTGCAGAGCCTAGGTACATGAACTTATGGACAACCTCCATGACTGATCGCTCACTACCCACATTTTGTCCCATCACCTGGGTCTTCTTTGAGCTGCTCCCAAGGCCAAATTCCATACATGCATCTGCAAAGCGAGTAATGAATGACTGAAGTTCCTTGCTGAATGTGCGCCACAATAGCTGCATCATCAGCAAACAGGAACCCCCTTAGATGCTTCCTGGTCATCAATCTAAGTCTTGACAATTTGAAGAGGTTGCCATCCATTCTGGTTGGGAGAAAGATACCCACTGTAGCAGTTCCAAAAGCAAATTTTAACATAACCTAAAAGAAGATACCAAACAATGTTGGTGCCAGTACACACACCTTAGTATATGATGGTCCGCTTCATGCCTTCATGGAAGGCCCTGATAATGCTAAGCAGTATTGCAGGACAGCCAGTTTTACCAGAATTGCAAACAGACCTTTCCTACTGATGAAGCTAAATGCCCTGGTCAGATCTAAGAAGTCTATATACAGATATTTGTTCTGCTCCCTGCACTTTTCTTGTAGTGGCCTAAAAGAGAAAACCATGTCTGCAGTAGTCCATTCAGCTCTGAACCCACACAGAGACATGGGGTAAACTCTCACTGTCTGCAAGAATGTGGAGCCTATTCAGGAAACATGTCCAAACAGATTCCCCACAGTACAGAAAAGGGAGATGCCACAATAGTTGTTACAATCACTTTTGTCACCCTTATTCTTATAGATAGTAAGTATGTTAGCATATCTCATATCTTGTGGTACACTACCATCTCTACAGCATTGGCAAAGTATTGCATGCAGTTCTGAGATTAGGATACTGCTAGCACATTTAAGGATTTCTGAGGGAAAACCATGTTTCCTGAGGGCTTTTCCTGAAGAAAGTGCTTTTAGTGCATCACTGAGTTCCTCCAAGGTGGCTCAGCATTGAGTTCAGTCATAGTTGGCAGAGGCTCGATGGCATTCAGGGCTCTCTCCATAACTATGGTATCTCTGGCATACAGGTGTGAGTAGTGTTGCACCCAGTGTTCCATCTTCTTGGTTCTGTCCTTCAAGGCCTCGCCTGTGTCTGACATAAGTGGGACAACCTTTCTTTCTGATGGGCCGATGGCTTACTTAATCACATCTTACACTCCTCTCATGTTACCAATGTCTGTGGCCTGCTGAATCTTGAAGCAAAGTTGGAGCCAATAATCATTTGCACATCACCATGCTACCTGCTGCACTTGACTCTGGGCACACCAGAGTGCCTGCAAGTTCTTCTAATTGGGTGAGGACCTGTATGCAGCCAGTGCCTGTCTCTTCATCTCAATCAGAGGTGCCAGCACTTCAGTATGGGCTTCAAATCAATCAGCACACTTGACTGTCTTCTTCCCAGAGATGGATATTGCAGTGTTATAGATCTTGTAGTTTCTCCCATTTCTTGCTGGTGTCTGTGTCATCCAGGCAGGGCAAAGCCTCTTCAAGTGCTTGAACAAACGTGTACTTTTGAAGGGTCATGAGTTTTGCCTGTGTCAATGCATGGCCTCTCTTCCTCTTTAGAGTGAAAGAACCTTCACGTCTGGATGTTCACCTTACTACATATGAGTAAGTGGTCAGTATCACAGTCTGTGCTTTGGTAACTGCATGTTACCCTGACACTACCTAAACTGCTGTGTTTGGTGAGGACAAGGTCAAGTTGGGGCCAATGTTTCAATCTTGGGTACTGCCATAAAACTTTATGCTGAAGCTTAACATTAAAGAAGGTGGACATACTGGGAACAAAATTCAATGAGATGTTTTCTGTTTTCATTCAACCTTCCTGTTCCAAAATTTCCAGGACAAGATAGCCATCTGTGATGGTCATTGCCAACCCTGGCATTAAAATCACCAGGAATGAATAATGGTTCATGGGAAGGGACCTCACTAATGGCAGCATTAAGTTCAAATAGAATTTGTCCTTAACTTCCTGGTTAGAAGTTAATTAGGAGCATAGATGCTGAAGATGTTGACCATGGCCACTGGTGCTTGTAATGACCATGACCACTGGTGTTTGTAGTGACCATGTCCACTGGTGTTTGCAGCTGAATTTTCAACAATCTCTCATTTCCCATATTTGGTGATATGACTGAGCCAATGAGGTTGTTTCTGATTGCAAAACCAACACAATGTTCCTTGTGTTGTACATATATATATATATATATATATATATATATATATACATACACATGGAGAGAGAGAGAGAGAGAGACGTTTTTATATATATATATATATATATATATATATATATATATATATATATATATATATATATATATATATATATATATATGTGTGTGTGTGTGTATGTGTATATATATATATATGTGTGTGTGTGTGTGTGTGTGTGTGTGTGTGTGTGTGTGTGTGTGTATACACACACACATGCACAAATGTATAATATATGAGTGTCAGACACTCAGTTGAAAAAACACATTTTCAAACAGTACATATACGAACAAAAATGTTCGAACATCAGCTGATTGAAGATGAAACAAAATAAAGTTAAAGCATGTTTTCTGCAGAGGAGCAAACTCCCCTGCACCACCACCACATCTGCTAATTATATATGCCAACTCTGAAACTGCAATACAGTGGGAAAACACTAAAGTCCCTGACCACCACTGCACAGAGATCATGCAGTAAGTAATGCCAGCTTTCTTCAGTCAAATACCCCTTTGACCAACTGTGCCAACATTACAAACGTTTGATATTCTGAACATTCGACCAACTCTGTGCTTCCCATATATATCTGTGTGTGTGTGTGTGTGTGTGTGTGTGTGTGTGTGTGTGTGTGTGTGTGTGTGTGTGTGTGTGTGTGTGTGTGTGTGTGTGTGTGTCTGTATGTGTGTGTCTGTGTCTGTATGTATATAGCATTAAAACCTTTTGATTCATGTACTGCGACCACAATGATTGCATAAATTACAGCCTATACGGACAACTGCTAGTCTCCAAAGCACAAAGTTCTACACAATTCTGTGAGATTAGTAACCGGCTTTACTCTTTTTTGTTCTAGAGAAAAACAGAAAATATTCTTTTGGATCAACAGAAACAATTCTCAAAAAAAAAGTTCTAGAATATCATTGACTTGTTCTTGAATCCTAACCATATTACCACCCATTCCCAACTTCCTTAATTCATGAGTGTTATACTGCCTCCCCCCACTTTAGACTCTTTTTTACAAATTAATTTCAGCAAATTGCTCTAATGATAGTTGGCACATCGTGACTTCACTTCATTGCAAAGGTCCTTTCCTTATATTTCTGAATGTTACTTTCCTATGATCCATGGACACGTTTGCAAACTGAAAACAGGATTGGCATCCATTTTCATGTTTCCCCACAACATTCTTGAAAGCTGCAAATGGGTCCATAGCATATCCCATGTCAGTGGAAATCAAATTCATGGTCAAAGAAGAAAAGGTACCTGCAGTCAGGTAACACACCATTGTGGGATGTCGACATAAAGAAAGAACTTCAACTTTTCTCAACTATTCCTGACCTAATGTCTCACATCCCCTCTCAACAGTTCTAAAGGAATACGTACATACATACATACCTATCCACTTCACTAACAATATTCTGCTGTCCAGCACACAACATAACTCTTTGACCAACCCATGACACAGGCACAGCTCTGCATGATGCCTTTCTGAATCTGCATGTTCTAAAGGAATACATAAATACATACATACATACCTATCCATGTCACTAATAATATTCTGCTGTCCAGCACACAACATAACTCTTTGACCAACCCATGACACAGGCACAGCTCTGCATGATGCCTTTCCAAATCTGCATGTATCTGAAAAGTAGTTGTTCCACTGGATCACTGTTTTAGAACTCCCTAATACATTTAATTTTGTGAAGCACTATCGTCTTCCAAAATTTCTGGCCTGATAACACCTCTCCTGAGTATATGATTCACTAGTACCCCATAAAAGTAGAGTAATGCAGTCTCCCATCTCTCCACCCTTCCGATGATCTTAGGTGCTTCTCAGGGCTCAATGTAGGTCTCAGACTCTTCACTGCATCCCTATTAGCATGACAAACACTGTGGGATGTCATTCTAGTTCATTCCGCTATTGGCTCTATCACCATCTTCACATGTGATACTGTCTCTGTCCAGTCTGGACTGCAGACCACATTAAGGTCTGCGACACCTTGGCCAGGGTCATTTATACTACCTCTCAACAGCAACAACAAAACCAAAGCCATGTTTTATTCCCTGCAATAATCCTAAGAATGAGAGCGGAGCTCCTACTGTTTCCAACATTCTTAAACTATCCATGTACTCCTGTAACTGTTTCATAACACAACTACTTAATTCTGTCAAAGTACTTTGATCACCGACAATCAGTTCATGTTTATAAGCATGTTAAGTACTGTACTAACTCAGACAAATCTGCAACTTAACATCTTTACCAGGTGAGGGTCATTCGTATTACCGGTCCTTGACTTCATGCTGCATTGATGTACTTTGTTCCAACTTTTCTGCATTCTTAATACAAATTCACTAAACTTCATTTTCCCTTCTTTATAAATTACAACAAAATGTTTTACTATAATCTCTAAATATACAACACTTCACTACTTTTCCTGACTTTGCATTTTGCAGCAGCTTGAATTTAGCCAAAGCCCATCCCAGTTCAGTAAAAACAAACAAATGAATAAAAACTCACCCATCCACCTAGCCCTTACTCATATGCTTAAAAGGCACAGTCCATACTGTTTGACTATTTGATGTGGTGATTAATTAATCTTTGTTCACACTGACAATTTCTTAAATAGGCACCTATTTGCACAGGTGTACATTTTTTCCAAGAAAACATTTACAAATTCTGTCTAACACTGTGTGAATTAAACATGTCACTATGGGGTTGCATGAGAAGTTTCTTCTTGCAGATACCCATTGTATTTAGACTTTTTGAACATCTGTTATGATATCTGCAGAAATCTGATTTACGCTAACAGTTTTTGGATATTTGGCTTGTATTCATTCTGATTTCAGATGTGCATTATGTCAACTACATGTTTCTCCAATATTTCCGTGTATTTCTGTAGTGCTCTTTTTGAAAATTTCTGTTGGGTGACAAAATTAAGTTATACGCTCTACATTATCTCTCTCTGCAGTCTGTTGCTGTTTTTTTTCTTATTGTTTTACTGTGTGTTTAACAGTGCATGTTTGCTAACTAATTGATAATTCTGCTTGCTACACATCATATTTAAGTCTGTTTAATAACTGTCCTGAAGGATTTTTCTATGGAACTCCAGTGAGAAGGAACATCACGACATTCTTCTCCTCATGGAAAAAATTCTGGCTAGAAAAATGATTTCCTCTGTGATCACAAGCAGAGACCCAAAGTTGTTAAAACAGCCTACCTACCTTTTCATACAATGAAAAACTGCTCAGTGGAGCAGAGTTATACATAACAACTTCAAAAAAAAATGCATCATGATACTAAAAACCTTCCCAGAAAAACTCCATGGGCATGGACTCATCACAAGCATAAAATTCCCAGAAACTGCAATGTGTCTAATAATAGCTTTAGCATTACAGATGAAAATAGGTTCCACCAGCCAGCAGCCAAGATACTTTCTTCAGCACAGCTACCAACCACTAAGCATTAAAGCTACTATGCTTAAACTTTGTGTTGTCTTCTATTTATTGGTTGGTAATTGCGCTGAAAAAATAATTATAACAGCCACACAGAACCATGCATTTAAAAAGTAAATAAATAAATCATGGTCAAGATGTAAGGGAAAAAAAGTATAAACCGTAACGTACTAGGAAGCGTCAACACATACATGCTGAATACGTGAGAAGAGCATCAGTTAGACACTTCTTATAGCACAACAACTGTGGAGGAACTCTAAGTACATTTATGCAATGATAATATTTAAAAAAGATAAGCGTTTTCTTCTTCAATAATTGTAAAATAGCAATAATCCACTCCTGCGAGTCGGTATGGCAAATTTTACCCACAGTTGGCTTTCTTTAACCACAAGGGCTTCTTGTGATCAAACCACATCAACCTTAGGTAAATGCTGCATTATCCACACTCATTCATAGATTTTTTTTGATTTTCCAGAAAAATCAAAAATGTTTCAATCGACAAGGAAAAAATGAGGCAAAAGTTTTAGCTGATAGCTGAGAGGTATGAGAGAGACGTATGTTAAATATGAGATTGTAGTATCTCAAAGCATTCCCCTTCTACAGGGTACAGTGATATCAGAGTGAGTATATTTAAGCAGCAGGAGTTCTGGGGCAGGGAAGGATCTATGTAAAAATGATTTTAACAATGCAATGGAGCAAGTCTTACAACCTGATATTTTTCTGTTACATCTGCACTTTATGTTTTTCATAGTGTCTGGATTCTAGCAGGACTTGAGATCATAACAGGCAGTTGATATACTCATCTTGCAGTCCCAGGTAGCTACCTGGGACATGCTGACATGTGATGATATACTTGCCCCTGATATAGATATACCTCCCCTGATGTATTTAATTATTTAAATGTTGTAGCACTAATTGCTGATGCAGATTGGGTCCATGAGTCTTTTTTAATATTTCACCTTCCTGAACATCACTATTTACACCAGATGCAAAAATTAAAGCAGGTTTGCTTTTTTCATGACTTGAACATTTTTTTATTATAGAAATAAAAAAAAAATTATTTGTAATATAAAAATTTACAGTTTGCGTGGATTTAGAAATGTAGCCTGCATATCACTCTCTCTATACCGCCTCTCAGAAATAATCTGGGAATACTGTAAATCTGTTATATTCAAACAGTAATATTTTCACCCCATTTCAGGAAATTCTCCATATCATTTATTTCAGTTAAATGTGGACGTTTGGCCTAGAAAGGAAGTCACATTGAGTTACTTAAGATTTATTACTTAAGTTTTGCCTTTGCTGGCAAAGCAGTCTAGACACTTCAGTAACCTTCATATTGCTGGCAGAGAGAAATCTTAAATAAGGGTAACACACAAGGCTGTATATTTTTCCTCTTTCTAAGATCTGCACAGAGCTGCAAGGGTTTGTATGGTATGAATTTCAAACTTCTGTTAAGGATAAAAAAATTCTGTCAAGGCTTGAAGCGCCTGACCTGAATTAACGATAATAACTGTACCCTCTTTATTTGCTTCAGATCTATTCACAATACCTCAGTTTATTTCATGAATTGTCTTTGACACTGCATCACACTTAATTCTGAATTCATCTTTCATTAACCTGGCCCAGAGCTGGCATTAAAGTTAAAATGTTTTCCATTTCCTGCTAAGTTATTGGGGGGTACCATTTTATAGGAAGTAAAGTGTCAGCTGGCTCATCCAATAATTTTCAGGCTTTATGCAAACATGCTCATTCATACAAATTCACACATTATTAGTTTTAAGTATTTTTTGGCTTCTTCAGGGTTTAGAATTTTTTGTCTCCTAACTGCCCAAAGTTTTTTTGTAAACATGCAGTATTTTGGAGAGAGAGACCGATGATCTAGTTGCTAAGTATACTCTTTGGCTTCTGAATATTCTCTCTGTATCTCTGCATTCCCATTTTTTATCTATTTCCACACTACTCTGTCCTCCCTTATAATGTGTAACAGGAGTACCTGTATGAGTGCACAAAGCTACCATGCTTGTATCATAACCCCTTCAAAATGTAGCTCATGACTAACAGCATGAGTGCACTAATGCTCAAAATACAGTTACTCAAGCTAATGACTCAAAGAGAAATAATTGAAAAGCATTTATTTTGCAGGAAGTGAGCAAGAATGCATGCCATGTGGCAGGCTTCAACCCCACTTCCTCCTAACTTTATTATTTTCCATTTGAGTTGTCTGTACATCAGGGAAATAGAGGTTCATGATAGGAAATGAAAAACCTGGCTTGCTATTTTCTAGGTGGCTAAGAACTCAGGGAAACAAAATACAGCACATTATATGCACAAGTAATAACACAGCTTTAGGAAGCAAGAATTATCACGCAAGCAGCTGCCGTGTCAAGTGATTACACTCAGGCTAATGCAATACGAGCAATCAGGAAACAAGCAAGTGCCTGTAAACCATTACTGGATATATACCAAGATACAACCCATGCAAATGTAAAGAGTTAACTTTTATTAAGGAAATCACTTCATTTAAGCAATTAAACAATCAAAGTTTCATTGATTAACTATGCCATTTATTCAATAAAATGAGTCCTGCTTCTGCAGGAACATATCCTCAAATATTGCTTGGCAAAATATTAGTTAGTGAGCAGGGTCATAACTAGGATGGGAATCATGTGAATGGCCATTTAGTTGGGGTTAAGATAATACAGGTGCATAGCTAACTTATCATAATTGTAGATGTTTAAGAAGATCAGTGTTGCAGTTTGGACTTCTACTATGCTGAAGCCCAAGGCCAGCTGGAATACCAGAGTTTTTCACCATCCCCCAGCCGGCAGATGTCCTTTCCATTCAACATGAGAATGTTGTTGTATAAAGGTACAACAGCCAGTGCCATCTTTGGGTCTTTCTTGGCCAAGGTATCAAAGTCTGATGTTCTTCAGGTGGAGGACAACCTGCCCCACTGACCATACGGACAACTAGAGAGAATTTGGTAAAGGAGCAGAGAGAGGGGAAAAGGGACAGTAAATAGGTAGAGTACCCACCCCAACCCAGAAGAGAAGAGGGGTAAGAGGAAGGGGAAAGGGTTCTGCGACACTGGTCTATTAAAACATCTGCAATTATAGAAGTTAGCTACACAGCTTACCATGTTCATCATAGTCAACGCTGCAGTAATAAGTCTTGGCGCGACTTACCATGTTCATCATAGTCAACGCTGCAGTAATAAGTCTTGGCGCGACTTACCATGTTCATCATAGTCAACGCTGCAGTAATAAGTCTTGGCGCGACTTACTATGTTCATCATAGTCAACACTGCAGTATTAAGTCTTGGCAGGACTCCAAGTGTTGGCAAGACTCCTAAAGCTTTACTGCTGGGGAGGTTGGAGAATATTTAGGGCCAGAAACAGCAGGCTCTGGCTCTGGATATAGTAGCAAGGTGGTAATGCTTGATGAAGGAGTAGACAAAGTAGCTACTTCCAGAATGGATTGTAAAGGCGTCCCTTTTAGGAATGCTGTCATGGTAGCTACTGCCCTTGCACTTTTTGTATAAGTCCTGACTCTGCCAGAAATCTGCTTCCTATAGTGAGAATAACAAAATGCTATAAAAACGGCTATTAATTTCTCCACTGGTTTCCCTGTTTACCTTCTGCAGATACCACCGCCAGCTGGTCAGATCTGTTTGGGAATTTTGCTCTGTATAGGTAAAAGCTTAGTTGCCTACACATATCTATGGAGTATAGGATTCCTTCCCCATGTACTGCAGATTGAGAAAGAATACAGGGAGATGAATAACTTAGTTCAAGGAGACCACTGATACCACCTTGTGCAAGATGAAAGGGTTAGTTCTCAATGTTACTCCGTCCATATAAAAAATAAGGAAGGTCTCTTTGCTTGAAGCTCAGATATAAACCTGGCTGTGATGAGTGCCAGCAGCAGGTTTGTTTCCAGATAAATTATTTGAGTGGTGCTGAGGGTGCCGACACAAAGGATGTCAATGTTTGTTTTTTTCAGAATATACTTTAAGTCACTGGAAGATGCAGGCTGTCATCTGGTTGACCTATGATGTAAGACACATTTCAGGAATTGCTTCATATGGGGGGTAAGCATATGCAGGAAGGAACATGGGAAGGCAGGCAGATACATCAGAAGCATACACTTTTACATTTGAATAAGACAGGCCTTCTTTGTACAAAATGGATTGGCATTCGAGTACCTATTCCAAGGTTGCTTGGGATGGTAGAATAATTTTAGTCATGCACCAGATAGTAAAAACATTTCCATTTTGCCACATATAATTTTCTGGTACTCAGTTTTCTAGCCCCTTTTAGTACTGATAGCAATAGCTACCACTACAGCATGACTGCCTGGACAGAATCAGTAGTCAATCATCCATGCAGACAATTTGAGTGTCTTCAGGCTGGGATGGATGAGAGACCCCTTGTTCTGGGTTAGGAAGTTCATGAGGAGGAGGAGTGTCATGACTCTATCTTTGCTGAGGTTAGGAGGAGGGAGAATAAGTGTTGCTTTGATAAATAAGGAGCAATTAGTGTAACTCTTGATCCATCTGCTCACGCTTTTTGCAATACCCTGGTGATGAGGGATAAAGAAAGCAGTCTGTCCAGTTAAAAGAGAAGGCAACTGTTCTCTACAACCTTCTCTGGGGAGTTCTTGAACAGAATTTGCTGATTTGTCTGTTTTCTGCAGTAATAAAAAGATCTATGTGTGATATACCCCATTTGTGTGTCAGGTCCAGAAAATCCTACCTTTTCAGCATCCATTCACTGGGATCTAGAAGAGGTCTACTCAGAATGTCTGCAAGCAGGTTGTCTTGATCCATGATGTATAATGCTTAGTTGCTGAGCCATTATCAATAGTTCCACTTCTAATCTGGACAGCTGGTACAAATGAGGGTCTCCCTGCTTGTTGACATACCACATTATGGTAGTATGGTTTGTTAGTACTATTACTACCCCTGGTACCAATCTTTCCCTTGTGGATGTACCACATTATGGTAGTATGATTTGTTAGTATCGTTACTACCCCTGGTACCAATCTTTCCCTTGTGGATGTACCACATTATGGTAGTATGATTTGTTAGTATCGTTACTACCCCTGGTACCACTCTTTCCCTTGTGGATGTACCACATTATGGTAGTATGGTTTGTTAGTATCGTTACTACCCCTGGTACCACTCTTTCCCTTGTGGATGTACCACATTATGGTAGTATGATTTGTTAGTATCGTTACTACCCCTGGTACCAATCTTTCCCTTGTGGATGTACCACATTATGGTAGTATGGTCCTTTAGTGCCTTTACTGCTCCTGGTACCAGACATTCTTGGAAAGCTTTCAAGGTCAAAACAACTGCCATCATCTCCTTTACACTGATGCACTGAGCTGCCAGGTAACTTTCCTGTGTCCCTTCAACTCCAAGTTGTTCCAGGTGTGCTTCCCAAGCCATGTTGGAGCTGTATACAGTTAGGCTTTGGACCATTTCTCGGAGGAATAAGGTTACTTACACTGGTGGGTAGAAGTTTCCTTCAAAGTAGGTAAGAATAATGAATGGACGTAAAGAGGGGGGGTTTTGACATCCCAGTGACATTCTTCATGATGTCTAGTGCACAGTCCTGATGCCACATCTGAATGCCACAAAAACAATCAGTCCACGCAGTGGGAACTTAAGGTCATATCAGCTTAAAGAAAAGGGTAGAAGTGTATCTCCCATTCTGTCTGAATTACGTGAACTTGGTGGTGATCTACTTACAAAATGGAGTGTGCGGGTAGAGTCCTCACATTCGGAGTTCATCTCATTACAGTAACATTACTTCTACGCTTGTGTTTATTAAACTATGTTAAGATGATATACAGGATGCAGGATTGTGGTTGTTATTGAACTAATGGGCATAGGAAACAGAGAGACATTAATCCAAAGTAGACACAGATACAACTGCACACAAGTAAATATATACATGTATATACACAAATATATATATATATATATATATATATATATATATATATATATATATATATATATATATATATATATACACACACACACACACACACATGTATATATATATATATATATATATATATATATATATATATATATATATATATTCCTTTTTTTGTTAACATGGCTCAATATTACATCATCAACTGTTCAGAAAGTCAAAAGTCATATGGTCAAGGCCATATATTCGATTTCTAAAAAGTGAAAAACAAGAAAAACTGCAAAAATCTATGTTTTTGCTAGGAAGCAAGCCCACCTGTACCCCCCATATGGGGGCTGTGCCCCCCTACATCCCCTGAAATTCCCCGAGCCTCACTGTACCACTAGCTCCATACAAATACTTCGACTTTTCAGAAAGTTGAACATATGGTTTCTGAAAAATCAATGATGTGAAATAGACCCATACACACAAATATATATATATATATATATATATATATATATATATATATATATATATATATGGTTTACTATCACATACTCGAATCTACTCCATTCGAGTGTTAAGATTTCAGAATCACATTCGAAATCTCAACACAGAACACAAAAAATGTCGAATACAGCATTTTAGTAAAGTCAAAATTTCGAAAATGTTGACTTTACTGAAATGCTGCACTTCCGCTCAACATTAACAAACACTTTTGCAGGGGGGCTGTGCTCCCCTGCACCCCCACACCCCCCTAGTTATATATGCAAACTCTGAGATCGCACTACAGTGAGGGAAAGGGTACATTACCCTATCCCCACTATAGTGTGATCTGCACCACAGTGTTGAACCTTACAACAGCGAATGCTCGCTATTGTAAGGTTCGAAACTGTGGCATTTGTAATTTCAGTTCTGCCAAAGGCACTTTCGCACAAATGTCAAGTGCGATCGACAAAGTGATTGTAAGCCTATATATATATATATATAACAATAAGAAAAGAAACACACTCAGTGAAATAAATGCCTCTCCACTCGAACAGATATATTAAAGTAATAAATAGTAACGATATGGCAGAGGCAACCATGCAGCAGCAAAATACTAACTTCCACTGATGAAATACAAACTTCCACTGTTAAAACAAAATCCGAACTTTATTGGTGTACACGGTAAGTGCTTTCACAGTCGCAATACTATTGCAATAGCAAAGTTTTAAACAAACAGATTTTTATCCATATATTGTATACATTTCATATAACAGTTTGCTAATTAATTATTATTCAATTAATTAATCATGTTACTAGTTTTGAAATACTATATAAGGACTGAGTTTTGGGATAGGTGTGTCTTGGTCTGATGAAGCGACTGTGAAAGCGCTTACCGTGTACACCAATAAAGTTCGGATTTTGTTTTAACAGCAGAAATTTGTATTTCAACAGTGGAAGTTCGTATTTTGCTGCTGCATGGTTGCCTCTGCCATATCTTTACTATTTATTACTTTAATATATATATATATATATATATATATATATATATATATATATATATATATATACACACACACACACACACATATATATTCCATATATATACACACACACACATATATTCTACACACACACACACACACATATATATACACACACACACACACACACACACACACACACACACACACACACACACACACACACTGGCACGCATATGCACATATACTCACACATTTTAGCATAGTGACAGCTGTGGAGGCTGCACCATTAAGGTCAAGATGAGCAACCAGGTGTGGCTCCAAGGTCCAAAGAAAACCTGTAAGGTGCTAGCTGCAGTCAGAGTACACAAGAGTGGGAACGCAAGTCCCATATGTATGCATAGTACATCAACACAAAGAAGCAGTATACCACCAGCCGTGGAAGAACAGTAATGCACCGTTATACAAAGACATTATTTAAGAAAAGTAAGTATTTTGTTTCTTAAATAATGTCATTGTATAATAGCAATAACAGACTCCGTGATTGTGGTATATTGAAATTTACCCATAGTTGGCTTTATTTAAACACTCGGGCTTCGCCTTCATGATTAAACCACGCCAACTGTGGGTAAATCTTCAATATACCACACCGACGTTGTCAGTTATTGCTATATTATTTGTAATATTCTCCCAGTCCTGTGTATAGATATACCTGTAATGAGTTACTTTTTGTAACATTTTCTCCCATTCCATTACTAATACAAATATGTCCAATATTTTGGTAATGGATAATGTGTGGTGTACAGTCATGGGTTAAGAATAACACTGAAGTCTTCATGTATGTGGGCATACCTGGGGAATCCTGTTTTTGCCTTTTTTTTGCATAAGGACTATGAATGCAACCCATCTGCTTTATTACATCTTGGGCAATTTAACTCCATCTTCCATCTGTGCATATGTGGCACCACCTTGGCTTTTTGAAATTTTGGTCTTGTATTATTGTCCAGTTAAACGTTTTTAGCTATTATACTCTTTGGTATGCCCATTTACCTGACAAAAGGTAGCTTGGCATCTGCCAGAAATTTCACTGGCTTCTCAGCAGTAACCAATTTTCTATTGTCTTTTACTGCCATCTGTAATATCAATCAAATGCCAGTTTAGTTCAACCTCAGACTGTACTCAGGACTTGCCCTTATAAGAGTAAGTCAAAAATGGGTTTAGAAAGGGTAATAGCAGGTAGGACAGATTTCCAATTATACCAATGGATCCCTAAAATACATATAACAAGAAAACAAAAGGTGTCAACATGAAATATAGTAAGACTGTGGTAGTCATATCATTTTGTTAGTTTTAGCATTAACTATATTATTAAATGGCTGAAAATACAGCAACGTTTCTAAAATGATTGTTTTACTTGTACATGAATACATTTATTAAAGACTGTATATAATCTTAAAAGTGACATGTAATATTTCTGTCATTTTCTGACCTTAGGATTCATGAAAACCCCAAAACTGTATATTTTTGTTACTTTCTAACTTTGGAATTCATGAAGAACCCCAAACTGTGTTGTGCATGTTTGTGTTACATGACCTGGGTTTGCCAAAGGCTGTGTAGCTCTTTCTGTGTATTTTACTTGTTTTCTTTGGTACTGTAATAAAAACTTGTGGACCCTGCCAGCTGTGCTCGTTGAGGTCACATAATGAGGCCAGTAAGTGCTCTATCATCCATTCACAAACAGCCTTTTACCAATCATGCACAGATCCTCCCAACTTCTTATCAGGCCAACCCCAGTACCCAAAAAGTATTACCACTTCCTCTACCCCAGTACTGTTCAGCTCCCAAAATATTTCCACTTCCCCAACCCTGGTAATGTTCAGCTCCAAAAATAAGCAGCTCTTCCCATCACCCCCACCTATGTGCAATTCATTTTCCAGAATAAGCTATGAGACTGTTGATTCTGTTCCAACCTTCTACTGTTCAGTCCCTCACACACCAGAAAGTTGTAATATTGCTCTGGGTTCAGGTTCTGTTCAAAGCATCTGACTTGATGCAAATATAGACACCCAGAAATCTGTCTATATACATCTGCACTCTTTGCTAAGACTTCAGCAACTGACAAGTTGATAGACCCACATATCGATGCACTCAGCATTATGGGCACATTTAAAGCCACAGTGCAATAAGCATTACATGACTCACTTAAGTTAAATACGTTATCATTTATATAGAAAATATTTAGTAATTATACTACGCTATACTACAGATGTGATATGATACATGCAATCACATCAGTTATACATGCATACTAAAAGTTAGTTAATGCAGCGAAAAAAATTACTTCATAATAAGAAGATAGCATCTATGTAAATCAGCCCAGGCTGTCACAGTGTGCTACAGTCATTTCATCTGAATGACTTTTATATTAGTTCACTGAATCCAGTTACCTTAGATTCACTGGTAAATGATGAGATCATAGTAGGCACAACAGTCACATGAAGCACAGCAACATTATCAGGTGCTACTGTGTCTTCCATTACTGGAGATGAAGCACTGGCTAAAAACGTTCCAAAAGTAGGGGACTTTCCATCTCAGGAACAGTCTTTTTACTTTGTATTGCAAAAAAAAGTTTGTTCCTTTTTGTCAGTCTTTAAGATGTATCACTTTTCTCAGACAAGATGAGTCTAGATCTTTTTCTACCTCACATAGACTCCAAAGAAGTTTTCCTCGGATAGATAGCAAATGTTGGAGGTGTGATGGGGAAGAAAGAGGTAATTTGGAACCGTACCTCTCAGTCTCTCAGTGCATCTGGACAAAGCAAAATAGAATAGGGGGTCAAAGGCTCAAAAATAGGGGCAGATTTTAAATATTGCTCTTACAAACTTAGAATGTTGCTAGAAAAACAGGTTTTGTGTTGATATGTATTTTTCTGAAGGATATGTAGTCTAAAACTCAAATGTTTGTCATTATTTACTGACTTCAATCCTCAATGATTTGCCAGAAAACCACACATTTTATGTGGAACAGGCAAAAAATGTGAGGAACATTCAACAGGAATGTGAAGAATATGTGGCAAAAATCTGGACATTCTGTGGAAATCTGGACATTTGAGAGGTATGTTGGGAACTTATTTTTTGTGAGTGTAATGAGTTGGCAGACATTAAAGTTCCCTGCAGACTGCTCTATCAGAAATACTGGGTGAGCAAATTGGTATAACTAAGGAGATTTTTTTTTGAACTATGATGCACATTTGGAATTTACTAGACATAGTAAGGCCTAATAATGGTGGCTGCCAAAAAAGCAGTTACTAGAAAATGGAAATCAAAGTCTAAACCAACTTTACTTGAAGTAGTGAATATAGTAACAGAGACAAAGCAAATGTGAAATGGGTTCTTTAGAAAAGGGCAGGAGTAAATTGCATAGCAAAAATGGGAATTATGGGAACAATACATGCAGAATAACATTCTGGAAGAGGAATGAGGTCTAAAAGAAGAAAGGATTTGAATGAGCTATGTAATGCTTGACTGACAATGACTGGATAGAGCATAAGTGATGTATAATGCTTGCAACTAAAAATATGTAACTATGATTTGTTTTCTTTTATATAAATGTTGACTGCCTATGTCATAACAAACAACTTAATAAAGATGTTTCTTGTTTAAAGAAACACAAAATGATGAGTCTAGTTCTAGTTACATGGATGGAACAATAATTAACACAGGTGAGACGCTGTGTGTTCTTGAACTAAAACAAATGAGCAACAGTTTTGTTCCATGGGCTCATGGTACTTCTTAAGATACCATACTGTCTTTACTGTTGTCATTTTGAAGCATGTTTCAGATTTGGCAACTTTTTACATTAAGATCTATTTGATGAGACATTCCTGGTTAAAACAACACATCATGGACCCTTTTGTTACACTTGACAGTTCCCAAGTACACTTTATGGGTTCACGCCTGCATTTTATTCTATGGTTGGTTTGCGACACCCATCAGAGGTTCAAGATTCAGTACTTGTGATTGCTGACAATTGGAAAATGAAAGTGTGAGTCATACAAAAAAAAACAGCAAATTGGTTGCCAGTCTTCTGTTAAGGATGTGTTCATTTTTGCTTAACAAAAGCTGTTTCAGTTACCTTTCATGCACATTAAATCATGGGGTATGCTCACTTAAATAACAAACTTCTCTTGATAGCTTAGTAGCAATATGTCACATTTATGCATGATTTATTCTGTCAGTAAACAGACAGATTGGAGATTATGGGCCAGAGTCAATAAAGCCTACACTAAGTGTACACTGTTCTGAGTGAGCAGACAACACAGGCATAATGCATACCTTCTTCCTCCTAATTTTAGATTCCTACTTATATTCTTGCAGTTTTAAATATTTGCAGGGATTCATAAAGGTTACCACAAGGTGTAGACTACATGTACACTTAGTGTAATATTTCTGAGTGACTAGAAAGCGCAAAAAATGTGATAAGAATTTTACTGAATACATATCATGTACACTTAGTGTACACTTGGTGTAGGCTTATTGAATCTGGCCCTATTTGTATTTGCCTTAAAGTTGTTAGAACAGTACATTTGCCAAAATCTTCATACAAATCAAATTCTGCAATGAGTGCCACAATTTTAGCACCATGCAATATTGCTGTGGGTTCAAGTAATGTTTGACTTAATGGCAAATGTAGACATACATACGTTGGTCTGCATGAGTCCACATTCTTTACTAATATAGCAGCAAGGGAAAAGCAAGACCAAATGAAATGACATCCCATATGCATGCTCAGCCTTATGGATACAAGTTATATCTTATTCCTCATATTCATCAATCCTTGGCAAACTATTATCATTTATGCAACAACCACCTTACACTTTCCCTTTTTTATTTCATTGCACTGGCCCCAGAATGATACCAATAACACTGTAGCATCCCCGTTATACCTCCCATTTCTTGTAGCTTATCACACACACACACACACACACACACACACACACACACACACACACACACACACACACACACACACACACACACACACACACACACACACACACACACACACTGCATTTGTATCTTCTCTGGGAAACCTATTGATTCTTGGTGGCCAGTTGTACAGTCATAGGAATGTCATCACTGGAAGGTTACCAACATTTTGTAATGGCAATTTGTACTGGACAAGAGCAAAAAGGTAAGTGCTGCACCCTCGTCATTTTCTCCCTCTTCTGTAGGTTTTGGTGATCTTGGAATTCACATAATATAAATAAGATGAGATTATTCATAATATACCATTCATCCCCACCATTGTAACTGAAAAGGTGATACGTCCGATTCCCTTATGCAAGATGTAAGCTTATACAAATGAGTGATTCATGGTTATTTATGCATTTAACACCAAGCTGCACTTATTTGGAGTAAAAGAAGTTTTGTATGCAGACTAAAAGCCATACAAGAACTCAACAGCCCAGCAATAGTAGCAGTTACTATAACAGACAAAACAGTAAAATAGTAATAGTTGGAAGTAGTTATACCTCACCTTTCTGGCATGAATGTCCTTGCCACTCCAAAACCCCAGCCTGTCCCAGTTTAACCACCACACCTCCTGTATAGCAACTCAACAGCTGTCCTCTTAGTCCATTTTTGTATTTTTCTGATTACATCACAATGAAGTAAAACTCTGCATCTGACTTGCTATCTAATGATATTGCAGACATTAACATACATTTTCAAATATTTATTATTTCTGAATATGTGCTGTTCTACAGTCTTGCTTCCCCGTTTTCCCTGGAAAAGGTTCCTTGAACCATTAAGATTCAACCAGTTATCAAAATACAATAAATAAATGGATTTCAAAATCAATTATATTACTTAACTATTTCATCATACTCTTAATTAAAACTTTAATGCAATGTAAATCATCCAATGCCCAAGCCTTCAGGACATTATTATGTTAACTCAAAGTATACACAGAGGTACAGTGACCTGTCCACATTACTGAGTCTAGATTGCGGCACACTATGAGTATACCTAATATCTGTAGGATAATCCAGTTTAGATATTAATTGATACAAAAAAGTGTTTACAATGGCATTTTTTTAGGATTATACATACTTTGCTTTTATGTAAACAATTTTTTGAATATTATCTATGATACCACATAATGCAGATAAACTTTTCGTAAGGAGAAATCAGTATTAATATTATTCTAGTTCCAGTAATATCCATCCAGAAAAGCAGTTTCATACCACTTCTTAATATGAGTATGCAGCACTCTCAGAGTATAACAGTTAGCTAGCTTATATTTATAGGAATATTTATTTATTTATTTATTTATTTATATTTGTTGACCGGGAGTGTCTGACTGGACGTAGGTCCATTTTCAGCGGAGGCCCGGGGAGAAAAGCTCCACAGTTAAAATAAACAGACAGTAGTTACATTGGATTACATAGCGATTAACAATTTACATAACAATTACTTACAACATATTTACAGATGAAGAACATAGTACATCAGTAGACAACTAGAATCTTTATCTGTGAAGTACATAACAGACATTAACAAATGTTACAATAAGAAGTTCCTGCTGTATAATAAGTACTGGCTTATGAGCATCTGAGCTTGCTATAATCAAGGTAGTTAGTGGAGTGGAAAGAAAGGTAGTGGTTGGATGGGGAGGGTGATATTAGAGTGGGAGTTGCAAGGGCATAGCCAACATATTTTTAGGTGCGCTTTTAGTAAAGTTTTGAAGTGGGTGCATGATGGTATGGAGGTAATTGTGGGTGGGAGGGAGTTCCATAATTTGGCTATGGTGCAAGAGAATAGTGCTTCACCAGCAGAGTTATTGGCTTTAGTGATCTGCAAGTGATTTTTGTTGCTGGATATCTTAGTGGTCTGGTGGTGCGATAGGGTTGGAGTAGATTCTGGAGGGATGGGACATTTAGTGGATGATTTACTAGTTTGTGGGCAAGTGAGAGTTGATACCATTGAAGGAGGTGAGGGAGTTCAAGCCAGCCCAGTTCAGCAAGTGAGAGACAGTGGTGACTACGGTAGGATGCCCCTGTGGTGAATTTGGCGATTTTGTTGTAGCAGGTCTCATAGGTTCATAGGTTCATAGGTTGGTACTAGGCTATCAGCCCTAGGGCCTATACAAGCCTAGCCATAACAATTCCCTGGCTATTTCTTCCCACATTATTTACTTTCCTGGACCCCTGTCTAGCAGGGCGACTGACGTGATCCCTGGGGTGAATTTCCTTTCTCCTATCCAATCATCAAGGTTCCTCTTGAAGAGGTCCAAAAAGGCACTCTGCTTGACATGTATGGGCAATCTATTCCAGAGTCTGGGGAGTCTCTGGGTCAGGAACCTATCCCTCCAGCATGTTTTGTTTATTGTGATGACAAGGTTTATCCTGGAGTGGAGGGGATTTCTTTGTAGCATGTCCAACAGCTCTGGGTTTGACATGGCCTTGTATGTTAAGCAGAGATCGCCTCTGAGTAGACGATATGCGACAGAGTCTCTAGCTTGTTTAAATCGCATTGCCTTAGGTTGGTATATACTGGACAGGCATAAAGTAGGGTGGAGATACGCTGGGAATTTGCTATTGAAATCTTTGCTGCTTTGGTGAGAAGCTGCTTATTTCTGTATAGCGCTCCTAGTTTATTGTGGACTTTTTTTATGGTCAAGGATATGTGAATGTCAAATTTTAGTTTATTGTCTATTTCCACTCCTAGCAATTTGGTGTGTTCAGTTGGGTATATAGTGGTGTTGTCTTTTGCTGTGATGTTAAAGTGAGAGTTGTTTTGAGTATGTTTGGTGGGTTGGAAGATGAGTAGTTTAGTTTTGTTATAAATATCATTTAGACTTAGGCATTTGTCTTCTCTTAAATATAGATTTCTTCACACAAAGTTAAATGCCATTTATTTTAGTCATCAAAAGGGGTAAAATTATGTTCTATATCCTTATACTGAAAACAGATCTATATTAATTACCCAATCTGCCAAATCATAATTTATGAACAATGCTACATCCCAAAGTTACTTTCTTGTGATTGTACAGGTTAAGTCCAACACTTTTCTAGGAACAAAGTTTGCATCCATAGCAATCTTGGAACATAAATATTTAGCTGAGCAATAGGACAACGTAATTCTCCACATGGATGTATACGAGGCACATCATACCGTGAACACGCACAGACTATTATGTCTGATTTCAGGAAATGTGCAGTTATTTGATGTGATATGGCAATGTCTTAACAAAATCTAGTTTGTTAAGTATTCCTGAATGCCAGCTCCTGCACTTAGCAGATTTAGAATGCGAATATATAGGAGTATGATTAGAACAGCAACCCAGAAGAGAAATTGCTGCATTCAGTCAATAAATTTGAACATGATTTCTACAACTTTTGATACTAGTAACTGAAAGGATAATGGTTGAAGGACAAAGTGTCCCTTCCACTGAAAACAGTGTAATGTTGTCTGAGGTTTCTGTTGTTCCTTCCAAAGAGTGTTAACTTACTGACGTTTGGAGGCCAGTTCTCCAAAATATATTGATTTTCAGCTTGTTACTGCAGTCTTTCAGACTACAGACTTTTAAAGCAGCAGTCTGTACAGACTAAATCTGAAGAAGGTATTTACATTCCCATAACTCCCTAACACCATGAATACAAATGCATGCACCTAGCAGGTCTTCCCTGACTTGCAAACAATAGTCAGCATATAAAATGCACATACAGAGTACATTAGGTGATTAAAAATAAGTAGGCTGGCAGATCATTTTCAATAATTTTAGGAAAGTTTCAGAAATTTGTTCCAACATGTTTTTTTTTTCTGTGTTGCTTAATGACACTGGTAGTTGTTATCAGGTACAAGTCAACACAATGAAATCAAAACCATCAAATCATTACCGATGAAAGTAAAACATCAGCAGAACCAAAGGAAAAAATTACTATGATCAAAAACTCAAAAAGGTAACCAAGCAAACAAATGTAATACAATACAATAAAATAAATAAATAAATAAAGCAATGTTGTAGGAATGCAAGCATTTGTGCTTCTATTTATTTAAATATATTTTCCCTATTATCATAGAATGGTAGACAAAGGGCAAAGACAACCAAAGTAGAATAAAGTTCCAGTTCCCTCTCTACAGCAATTTGCTGCAGAAATCAGTGGATTCAAACCATAATAGCAGTTCAGAAACATAGCTGCCACTCACATTCCTGCCCACCTCAAGCACAGACCATGCAAAGCAAAGCAAAGCAAACTACATCACACCCCATATATAATATACAAATTCTGCACAAATCACAGTGAGAATAACAACTGTCGTTGTAACTGTTATGTGATATACATGTTCATTAAAAATGGATGTTCACTGCCTGTGATGAAACCACATTCAATAATTATCACATTTTCAGTTTAAATTATCAGCTGTCTGCATTTTAAATTTAAATTAGGTTTCGAGGTGCAGTTCTGGCTGACTGCTCATGTAATAGCTCTTGTGGTTTCAGATTTCAGCACTGAGACTTTTTGTAAGTAAATACAGCTCTTTATCACGACAGTAAAATTCTCAATTAATAGTTTTCAGAAATACATAAGTATCCACAAAAGCCATCCAAACCTCATAATAATATATTCATAAAGGACACCAGTGCTCTCATTAAAAAATCAGAAAGCCATCTTATGTAATTGCAACAAACTGATTAGTGACTGCATTAGCCAATGTTGATTATTTACAGTCAAAATTTTTTTTTTCAACAAAAGAAGTGAGAGTCAGTCCTGCTCTAATGTCTAATGTTTCATAGCTTTTCAGTAGGCATACAATATTTTATTAGAACTTCAAAACATGAAGCTATTGTGCCACAAAGTAAACAAAACAGCTATCATTTGGAACAGGTAAATGTTAAAATTAGTAGCCAAAAATGAAATTCAACATAACAAAAATGTATTTTGACGATACCTATAGTGATGCATGAGATGAAGAGAGAGAAACAGGCAGAAGCAGGGAGAAAGACACCGGTATAAATCTTAAATTCAGAGTTTTAATAAAAATAGGTCTTTGTATCCCTAACTATAAGGAAGAGAGACAGAAAGAAATAAACAGTGAGAGAAAGAGAACATGAGAGTTTCATAAATGCAAAACCTGACAGTGTGAATCATAATGGCTGGAAAGCACATTCGCAATTGTTTGCATTTATCTCACTACAGTAGACAAGGGGTGCGAGATCTCCCACACATGGGGGATTGTGCCTCCTTCAAATGTTATGTTTTATTTTTTATCACAGAACGTGTTTTTTTTTTTTTCCAGCAGTTATGTTTTGCATTCTTGGTACGTAAAGAAAGTGCTTTCACTTATGCAACATCAATCTCAAAAAAATAGTACACAGGTCCCTTGTTAAGCAGACAGTTAGCACATTTGTCATTTTAGCAATGCCATCTACACTTAGGTAATGCATACCATGTAATAAGCATATTATAATTACTTCATTATCTCATTCTTATGCATGCAACATTCGCTTTACAATACATTTAATAGACATGCTTTAAAGCAGGCTGTTGCAAAATCCTCAGAAAGTTTCACCTTTCTTCACAAATATAGTATTGTCCAAAACTTTGATGAACAAAATGTGCTCTCTGGTTTAATCTGATGCTTTTTTAAGCACTCTTACTCCAAAAAGTTAATTTTGCCATGCTATGACTGTCAACCTCGTTACCTGACATTAGTAAAAATTTGCTGCTATCTCATCAACAGAGTTGCTGCAAAATCCCTGCAATGAATGCCAGCTCTTAAAGCACTTGAAACTAGAAACAGCATTTGTTATATAGTATTGTTCCTGTAGTTTCAATAGTAAATGCACATATTGCTCAATCTATCCTCTGTGTACTACTTATGACTAAGAAGAAGTGACTTTTTTGGGACCAAGTAGGAAAACGACTAATTGCAAAATGAATGCATAGATTCAAGATTGATGATTGGTTCTTGCATCTGAGCATAGTTAGATTCTGCATAAAGGCAACCCTGTGTCAAGATCAAACACAGGAAACAGTGATTATATTATAATAAAAGATCAGCTGCATTATCAGTACTAATACTCCAATGTTATAGCATACTGCATAGAAACAAACTTTAAAAGTATCAAAATGTTCAATTTTGCCATCTGTTTCGATCATACGATGTCAGTAATTCTACCCAGTAAGACACATGCCTTATTGCTTTTCTACTAACCACTTCAATCACTCATTTTGTACTAGACATCTGCATATTATAATACCTAAAGAGCAACAAACTCACTTTTTCTGACATTTCTAATACACCATGACTAAAATGTTAATAAGAGTTAGCACTACATAACAGAAAATTATTTCAGTTTCTATAACAGTTTGCACTACAGGCCATTGTTTGCAAATATGAATAGAAGAAACCATAAGAATGTAAAATATTTTACATTCTTGAAGATTAATAATCTTATAATAATGTCTTTCCTTTCTGCCTTCTAGTTTTAATACTTTTAGCCTCTGACTAATAAGATATCCTGATACAAGTAGCAGCGTGACAAAATAGATACAATATGACTTATCACAGAACATTTCTGTGAACCAATCCTTGATGACTCTGCAACAATGTATTCAAACATCACCAGAAAATCACCTCTAGAATATACACCAACATACACTCACACACATCACACTACAGAAAAATTCATGCAGGGGGCACACCCAATTGCATTGGAGGCTTTGCCATACACCCTACCTTATTATTCTAACCATTTTCACTTAAGAAAAGGCACAGCAGCATTAAGAGGAAATAGCAATCATCTTTGTCCCGTCAGTTCTGGCACTTCTTTCCAGATGAAATGGTCATTAGTCTGAGATGAAGATGGGTTTAAATAACTCAATCCCATTTAAGTGAACTTTGCAGAGCAAACATTGTATTTAGCAAAAATAAGGTTACTGGTACTGAGAGAAACAAGATTCTAATTTAAGATTCAGTGGTGTACTTTGTTTCTGTTACAACTGCTACCTTATTATAGGGATTTATCTCACATTTGACTTCTATCTAGAATAAAAATGCCAGTACAGAAAAGAAGATGCTATTTTAAAATCCACTTGTTCCATCCATCACCTTAATATAGGGATCTGTCTCACATTTCTGCGTTACCATATAAGAACTACTGAGCACAAATACAGGAGGCAATAATTAATCCAGATATGTTTAATGCATGGGGACGGAGGCTAGAAATATCTATTAGAGCATCATTTTTGCACCATATAATTCTATCCTTTGTGTTTCTTAAAGAATATATTTTATTTTATTACCATTAAAATATACTCTGCCAACTTTCTGTATGTTGTTTTATGACAGGTAATATCAAACCATGCCGTACCTATAACTTAGCTATGCTATATTTGCAAGGACAAATCAAAACTAAGTAAATATTCAATCACCACTTTCAGCTAGTGGTAGTGTAAGAAATAAACATATCACTTAGTAAGGACACAGCATAAGCATTAGCCTTTGATAAAACACAAACGTTAATTACCTGAGAACTTGTAATTAGTGCTTTCCACCAGTGTCCACCCTTTACTAGATCAACATCAGAGAGAGGCATTGCCACTTTTCCAATGACACAATGACGGGAAAACTTATCAAAATCAACTACAGTTAAAAGCAGAGTCCTTCTCTGAGCTTCTAAAAATGGGATATCAAATGTATATCTCTCCTCAAATACTGGGTTCTGAGTTTTACGCTTTACACCAGTTTGCTTTGAGTTCTTCTGGTCAGGCAGTAGGCAGATCTTAACATATGGATTGGAATGGGCCATATCTTGTCTAGAGCAGTCATGTGACACTGGAAGTGGTAGGTCCTTGGCTTCAATCACTCTTACTGTGAGATGGTTGTGAATTAGGTCATACTGAGTGCTAAAGTGCAGCATGCCCAGCTGATATTTAGATAAAAGTTCTTCATCAGTTAATGAATCCACATCATCATTGTTAGAATCAACAGAATAAAGCCTTGGTTCAAATTTTCGGAAATAGTCATCTGGAGTGTATGTTTTCCTCAGTACATTTGGTTGTACTATTTCCTTTTTAGATCCTACTGTCCAGAATTCAATAGGCTTGATGTCAATAAGTGGTGAACTTGGCCTTCTGGTTTCCAAACCTAAACAACATAAATTAAACATGATAAATAAGACAATGTCACATCTTTTTTCATATCGCTAACACTAATGAAATGCTTTTTGTTAGGACTTGGAATACTGAGACTGTGTTGTTTGTGTCAACTATAAAGCTTGCCACTTAATTAGAATCCAAAAAGGCACCTGAAACATGATGTCTAATTTAAGGACAAAGCTTTTTAGATGATTACAACTTGAAGGCACCAGAGCTCACAGGTTCTATTGTTAAAGATATACACATTTAAGTATTTTAGAGTCATATCTGAGGCATTGCCATGTCTCTGTAAAATATACTACTGCGCTATGCAGGTTTTATAGATGTGTCACTTTGACTTTTTTGGACAGCAAGCAGGAGTACAAACCAGAAGGTATTCCTTGTTGTAACACTTAATACTAATTTGGATCATGTACAGCAGAGCTACAGCTCTGACACATTGTATCTAATACTGCACAGTGTGGCTTGGAAAGAAAAGACCCATAGGTCAGAACCAAGCCTTTACAATAAGGCAGGATGTCTGGACACAATGAGAAAAATGCCATTATATTGTACTATCTGTAATGTGCATCACTTACACTGTACACCCTAGCAGAGTCTAAGGATCTAACATGCATTATCCTTTCTGAGAGACTTTTAAATCCAATAATTAGCATGTGTCCCTTCCATCTAGGAAGTTTAAGATATTCTTTCTAATTATGTACCACTGCATATTTATGCCAGTAAATTAGAGCACTTTTTTATTTATCCTGTGAAACTATGATTTGTGTTGACTATTGTCATATTTGGTATTGTCTGCATTTTATCATTATGATCAGTTAATGACAGACAGTTAAGTGATATCCCTAAAACACACATTGTGCTGCCTTTAAATACCCTTGTTTTGGAGTCCCAAATGTTACTTTTGAGCTATTTATTCTATCTGAACCTTTTCATTCTGCATATCTCTTTAGTGTTACCTTTGTTTCTCTAGGTTACACATGAAAACAGCTTTTACCTAGTGTATGAACTGGCTAGCAAAAACTAAACAGAGATAATCATGTGAAATTATTCAAAATGTGGTAAGATGCTTGTTCTTCAGACTTACATAGTGTCAGGGACAATATCTGTCTCTTTGTCTATCTCTCTATCTATCTGTCTATCTATCTATCTATCTATCTATCTATCTATCTATCTATCTATCTATCTGTCTGTCTATCTATCTATCTATATGTGTATATGTGTTTTTTAAACACTGTAAGTCAGTTAACTAAAACTACAGAAGTATCAGCAGATATGAAATATGGCATCTTTTTTCCTTGTACATGAGAAAAGTTAATGAAACTTGAATAATTACTTTGTAACATGCAAACATGTACATCTATCCAGGATGTATCTAGAATTCAGTATGTACCATGACTTTTCACACAAAAAGCTACTTCATATAAACATTACTAGGTTTCAGCCTGTTTACTAAAAGTCCCTAGAATATTTCTAACAAGCATGTGTCATACCTCTACACATGTCAAACTGTTTTGGTTACCCAATAAGGCAGAGTGAATCAGAAATGCATATATTCTGTGCCATGAGACACCAACTCAGAGTTGTTAGCTGCAGCTAAAACTTGGAGTATGAGGGTCAGACTGCAGAAACATGTATGAGTAGCCTCCACACTAATTAATCTGTTTATGCAAGAGGTCATTATCATTGCCAGTAGCCACATTGTTGTGCGTTGTCATCACTGGTAGCATCGGTCATCACACCACACCTAAGACATCATGCCCTCCACAACAAAGAAATTGTGAACTGCTACCACATGGACAGAGGCACCATGCAGGGGCTGCCCAAGATGCATCATCGTCATATGCATGCCTGGGGGACATGTGGAGTACCTATCCCCAAGATATGTTCGACTTTGTGAGTACTAGCTACAGGGACATTTCAGTGGTCAACAGAAAACACGGTAGGTGTATCCCAGGCATTTGCCTCAACAATACTGCACCAGTTCCTTATTGCTATGCTACAGCTTGTAGGGGAGCATATGTGGTTTCCACATACCACAAAGGAGACAGTAATAACCATGTGTGCTTTTTATGATCTAGTCAGTTTTCTTATGTTTCTTGGCCCATTGATTGCACCCATAGTTCAATAAAGGCTACACCTGGAGAGCAGAGACAAAGGTATATTAACCATGAGGGGTTCTACTCTATCAACTGCCAGGTGGTCTGTAATGAACAAAGTATAAAATACAACATATCTGCAGGCCAGATAGGCAGTGCCCACAGCTCCCACATATGGCATGCATGCAACCTGTATCAGCAGTTTGTGTGAGATGATTTTCCCCAGGGATATCTTATTGGTGATGTCAGATATGCCCTCACCCATGGGTAATGACACCTATTAGAAAACCCTGCAGCATGGTAGAGAACGGTTACAACACTGCCTTATCACAGACCTGGATTGTTATCAAAAAGAGTTTGTGGCATACTTAAGGCCTGTTTCTGCTGTCTGGATGTATCAAGGGGTGCCTTCCAGTACAACTCTGCAGCATGCAGAAAAATATTTGCAGTCTGTGCAATGTTATAGCAGAGTATAGGCAGTCAGGAGAAAGGAAGTACCAGACCCAGCAGCAAAGAAGATGCCTGGTGAGCAGTTTGTGGAGCAGCCAGCTGCAGGGGAGGAGCCTGTAAAGAAGGAGGAGGAGATTCCTGATGAGGAGCCTGTGGATGAGCCAGCTGCAGGAGAGAAGCCTGTGAAAAAAGAGCAGGAGGTCTCTGGTGGGGAGCTTGTGGAGAAGCTGGCTGCAGAGGAGGGAGGGATGCCTGGTGAGGAACCTGTGGAGGAGCCAGTTGTAGGGGAGGTGCCTTTGAATGAGGAGGAGGTATCTGGTGAGTAGACTGTAGAGGAGACAGCTGCAGAGGAGGAGCTTGAGAAGGAGGAGGTGCTTCTGGAGGACCCAACTGTAGGGGAAGTAACTGTGAAGGAGGAGGAAGTGTGTCTGGTGAAGAGCCTGTCGAGGAGCCAGCTGCAGGGTGGAGCCTGCAAAGGAGGAGTAGGTGCCTGGGGAGGAGCTGAGAAGGGGCCAGCTGCAGGGGAGGTACCTGTTAAGGAGGAGGAGGTGCCTGTTGAGGAGCCTGTAGAGGAGCCGGCTGCAGGAAAGGACTATGCCAGATGGACGTGGTTGTAGTAAGACATGGCACTGGCTAAGAGGCAATGTATGGTTCATAACTGCATTAAAAATGATACATGCAAACCTACACCCAGGCTGTGCTATATCAGGCATACACTGGCTGCATTGTACATAAGCCACAGGTTACCCAAATAAAAGAGTACTGAGAGTAGAGCTCAGTTGTCATATGCACATGTGTGGAGGGCCACACATGTTGACAACAGGCAGTGTGTGTGCATGTGTGTGTGTGTGTGTGTGTGTGTGTGTGTGTGTGTGTGTGTGTGTGTGTGTGTGTGTGTGTGTGTGTGTGTGCACATGTGCTCAGCTCCAGAATATGGTGCAGCACTCTACCACGATCTCATTGACAGCTCCAGGGCACTCAAAAGAGAGATACATGATAGCCATGCATGTCTCCATCCACAGGAGTGCCCTATTCTGGAATGATCAAAGGCATGATCCATACCATGCTGAGAGGCCAGAGTGCACTGTGACCTATGAACAGCAGCTCTTACTTCAGGTGGACTTTGCCCTAGCACCCTGTCCATGTGCATGTCCAATTTGCAGCATAGTACCCACAACACTGGGTAACAAAGTAGAGTTAATGGCACTACAAATTGCAAATGGTACTCTCCCCCTAGTGTGATGAGCATCCTTACTGGAGACAGAGATTGGGCTGGCCACAGAAAGTGCTTTAGCCATGATTTATAGTCACACGTGAACAACTATTTTGGACAAAATCCCTATAACACGTCATGATGTTACATATGTGACCCATGCACTCAGATCATCACACAGAGCATGCACCACTTCAAACAGCTTAGCAGAGCCTCTCTTGGTGTCTGCCTCTCCTTGCATTATGGCCCTGCATAAATGCTGTACAGTAATCATGAACACACCTAGCTCAGGAGGTTGATGCTAATTATGGCATGCCCTGCCACTTTTACATTGTAACTTTATGCTATATTGCTGCTCCATGCAACTTATACTAACTAAGAGAGGTTGTGCTGCAGGTGATGACATCTGTCCCTGTGTGTGTGTGTGTGTGTGTGTGTGTGTGTGTGTGTGTGTGTGTGTGTGTGTGTGTGTGTGTGTGTGTGTGTGTGTGCGTGTTTGGGAGAGTAGAGTAGACTGATCAGGGAGAGGTGTCATCCAGTATTTGTGGAGTGGGTATCACAAGCACAGAAACTGTGTCTATGGAATGGGGTGGGAAAGTAGCCATCACATTGCCTGAGTCTGCCACAAATGCCACAACCCCAAACATGCGGGGATTTGGCTGCCAGCATCTTCAGAAATAGACAGATCTCTATCATCTGGCAGCAGGCAGCCATATATCCTTGGAGAAAGACCCTGCTAATACATCACCCATAAAAACACCAAAAGAAATCACACAAACTAAGTAAGAACTCTAACAATAAACTGCTATCTAACTATAGTAGTACAGGACAGTAATAGATAATCCACCATGGGCAGGTGACTTCTGAACTTGAACTCCCTGATTTTCCTCTAAAAGAAATGTATTATGGTTGTAAGTTATATTAACCCACGCATTAAGAAACTATGTCAGATATTTGTCCATGTTAAGAAAGGTCCACCTAGGGCATCGCCAACAGACATGAGTGGTGGCCTGCTTATCTCTGCACCAATGTATATCACCCCCACCATGGATGGTGGGACACTCTGGACTTAAATATAGAGATGCCAGGATATCTTCCATCTCTGTCAGTCATGGTGTAGTCTGCCTAATTCAAGGTCTCTGGTTGAATAAGGGTGAACATGCTTTGGTGAGTGCCCCAAATGGGCTAGAGAGGCTGCCCAGGATCTTGCAGCATTAATTATATCAGTAGCCCATTGTCTGACTTCAGCATAGTTTCCATTTTGACCACTTAGAGCATTTGTGTCAATGGTCACATTCCACCAGGCACACTTGTGAAAGGCCCGATCAGGACACTCATGACTGATTACTCACTGGCCATGGAGCTGGAGGGGCCTAAAGCAGTATCTCATAGTCTGTATGAGAGAATGTGCACTTTCTCTGCATCCTGCATTGTAGCCTGGCTATCTGAGAAATACAGCTGTGATAATTGTTATTGTCACACCTAATATAGTCCTACACAGCTACAAAATATAAAGGCATAGGTGACAAAAGACACGTGTCCTTGAAACATGTAAAGATGGCAATGCACATGTAAACCTGGGCACCTTGGGAAGGTGTGATGAGTGCAAGGTCAGGGTGTATGGTAATCAAATGCTGCAAATGTCATCAAGCACCTCAGAGGATGACACAGAGCATGCACACATGCTATTCTGTGGTACACATGCTACAGATGTCACCATGTACCCCAGAGGATGACATAGAGCATGCACACATGGCATTATGTGGTACTGCTCCTGGCATCATACCTCTCAACTGTACAGATTTATGCAGAATGTCCAGAATTTTGCCCCATAGTTTTAGTCCCTTTCTCATAAAAATTGTGGTTTTGTGGCAAATCACTGGCAAATCAATGAGGGGTAAAGTCAGAAAATAATGACAGTCATTTCAATTTCAGACTTCATACACTTCAGAAAATTCATGCTAATGCTAAACCTGTTATTCTATCAATTTTCTCAGTTTATATGAGCAATATTTAAAAAGTGTCCCTGTTTTTGGGTCTTTGACCCCCCATTATTGATCGACTTGTCCAGATTTCTTGCTCTAAGAGGTTGAAACATATGACTGGCATCAGTAGGTGGACAGGCCTTGTAGTCAAACATACCATACTAGAGTGCCTGCAGATGTCCCTGTATGTGGATATATGTGTAGGCCTTCCCATTCCCAAACCCTCCCGAAACTAAAACAGTACTTTGAAGTAGTATAGTCATGACATAATACCTTGTCACAATATAGTCATGACATAATACCTTGACACAGTACCCCACAGCTGACAGTCCCAAGTGTTACATAGGCCATGGACAGAACATACCTTCAAACCATTCCTCACTGAGCCCAAATACATGTATATATGAAGAAATGGTTTGGACCTGTACATAAGGCACTCACATGGCACACTGCAAGTGTAGGGTCCCAACCCACAAAAAATTCACTAACACCCTGAATGTGGTCAACAACATGTGAGATACACAAGAGATAAGATGATAGGTAGAGACACAACCTGTAAACACGAAGGACCTACACAGCTGCTGGATACATTTTCACAGTGTAAAACCTTCCCACCAAACTCAAAATCTATGTTAAAACAGTTGCAGCAACTTGCATAAAACTCTTAGCATCAGGGCACATAGCAGGTGTTGTGTCCATTTCACCCTTCAGAACAATATAGCACAAGCAATACTGTTGCAGGTTCTGTTGTAATTTTCACACAGTACATCACCTCACTACACTGCCATATCATTATTCATTAGGCTGAACATGCCAACTGTGGCTTACTGGTATGCACAGACTATAGTGGCACACAGAATACTCATAAATGCAGTGAAGCTAGGCCTGCAACTCCTTTTACCCATATTTACTATGCCATGGCAGTAGACCTTCAGTCAAGATAACACTCCCCATCACAGTGGCAGTATTGTTGTACCTTGAAATAACAATATAACAAACACTACAGTAGCAGTGTGTCAAGGATATCATAACGCACCACAAAGATATGAGTAACAAGTGATTACAAAACCATTCCCTACACACTTACCTTTCAGAGTCTGCTGCTGCTTGTAGAAAACATTCGCAACAATTTTCTGCACCATTCAGCTTCTGCAGTGCTATGAGGTCCAAGTTGCATAGCGGTGCTTTTACCAAGCAGTGTTATAGTTATAGGGTGGTCCTTATGCTAATGAGACACAGTGCAATGAATGTTCATGAATCTCATTTTTGTCTGCTTGTGGCAACAGCTAATTTCATGCAAAGAAGCTCCTTCCCTCACCTATATGCACTCACATGAGTACCTGTAAAGCACAATGAGGATTCACTGGTGGGTCATTCATGGGGTGTGATGAACTATATTTTACCTCTCTAACATACAGATATGGTAAAGGGCAGATCTGCTTTCACATTTATGCACCATGAAGCTTGTACGCATTTTCCATGTTAGTGTTCATACATCAATATCAGCGTGCTAAACAACGGTGGCACCAAGACTGTCCACACAATCTAGCTGTCCAGTGCTGCACATCACTTGCTGATGTCAACATGCAGGACTGTGAGAGGGCTACCACACTTCTCTGTAATGTGACCTACTGGATGGTCATGGCTTCTGGGAGTACTGATGCTGGCAGGGCTCCCCAGGTGGTGCAGTAAGGAAAGCAAGACCTTTCTAGTTCTCCTGCAGAAGAATCATCAGGAGTGCCTGACTGGGAAGTCCTATAAGTGACCCCAGTATAAAGATGATCAGAGGTGGCTCATGGTACCAGACTGCTGGGCTGCAGCACCCCCAATTTCCTCATTAAAAAAAAAAAAAAAAAGTTTAATTAGTATTTTTTACACACTCATAGCAGTTTGAACTGCAAACTAGTGTGTAAATCCAAAGAAGTGATGTGATGTTGAACTAGGAACAGCACGCATGCGTACTGGAGTTCCAATTTAGAAAGAAAACAGTCCAGATTGGGAAGACTGTGGGGATCAACAAAGATTCTCAGTAGGCATTGCAATTTAAAGTACTGGAAAGTGGAGCCAATGCAACTGTTAAGTCAGTAGCCTGTCATACATGTGAGTTTGTGACGTGGCTGCTGATTAGACCAGTTGCTCTTGCATTCTCTTGCTGTGCTTTAACTAGACATAGTTAAGTTGCAAGGAAGAGAGCAAGAGACAGAGGAAATCCACCAATCAGGTCAATCAAATTTAAAGTAAGAGAAGCCAAAGAAGGGTATTTATAAATGAACCCCCCTCCCCAAAAAAAATAATTAAGTTTCTCAGTTTGTTGTTTTTTTTTTTTTTTTTTTGGCAGGGCCAACCAAATACTTTCTGTATATTTTTTCTTGGCAGGGGTCAAACAGATACTAGTCTGTGTCTTTTGTGGATTGTTGATGACTTTCCTTTTTGGAATATGATACACTGGCAGGGTCAACCAGGTGCTAGTGGTCTGTGTATTTTGGAGCCTATTGATGACTTTCTTTTATTTTCTAATATAATATCATGGCAGTGTGTTTTGGGAGATGTTGATGATTTTTTAATAAATATCCTGGCAAGGTCAACCTGATACTATGGAAGCAATGTGTTTTGGAGCTGTTGATGGATTTTCTTTATAATATAACATCTTGGCAGTGTGTTTTGGAGCCTGCTTGACTGTGGATGTAATAAAATATGCTGGCAGGGGTCAAACAGATGCTAGGCATGCAGTGTGTTTTGGGGACTGGTTGTGGATGAAATGTTTTTTTTTTTTTTTTTTAACCTAATATCTTTTTCTCAGAGTCAATGAAGGTAGATTAGGAAGGTGTGTGGATGTTTTGTTGTTGAAACTCTGGCCTTCCGTGACTAAAGTGTGTATGGGTGAACTGAAGTAAGATCTCCTGCAGCTCTTGACTATGTGATGGGAAAGAAATACCGTAATGTAACCATTGTCTTCTCTTCATCATTTTATGTAGGCTCAAATCAGATATTGTGGTAAGCAGTCGGGCTGGGGGCTATGCCTAGTATGTGTGAATGCAGTTACTGGCCTTGCTGTTGTACTTCTGACTTGATTTGCAAGGGTAACGTGCATCTGAATGAAGTAAGATCCACCACAAGCTCTCAACTCTGGCTATTGTTTATGTGAAAAAAAAAATGTACATTAATAACAATGTTGTCTTTTATCCTTTTTTTGTCTTTTAACCTCACAAGACCAAATCAGATACTGTGGGTGGGGTAGGCAATAGGGATTGGAGCTATATGTGAATGAAACTACTGGCACTGCTGTTTACTGTTGTTGTAATTCCGGCTTTGCAAGACCATAATAGTAGATGAATATAACCTAATTATCAAATGTATGAGTCATTCTTAATGTATGTTATTTTATATCTGCTCATATATATATATATACTGAATGTCTGTTTAAAAATGTTTGTATATGTTCAAGATTTTCTCTCTGGACATATGCTAAAAGACAGTTGGACAAACCTGGGTAAACAAAAGTAAAATAAAATGAAATTTGTATTTGTGTAAGATGAACTGGCACACATACGTTGTGACTTATCACATTAGGCATTGGAGTGACCTTGAACTGTGAATAATAAATTAAGGCAGTACAATGGGATTTCCAAATCTCCTTACACTTCACTTGGCATTGTACAAAATGCAGATTACCTGATACAGTACAATATATGTTTATTACATCAAGTGTACTCATAACAGTTTCATGGAGTCAAGACCAACTACTTTTTTACTGTTTGGAGATGTTTAGGTTTTTTGTTGTTATAGCATAACCTAAACACCTCATTAGCTCTGAAATGTGATTTAGTCTAGTATTTGGTAGACTATTCATCATGTGCAATAGCGATTTGAGCAGTTATTTTAAGTAAAATGGTAAGTGTGATCAGTGTGCTTAGCCCCACCCCATGAGGCTATCCCCACCCCTTTTCTGGTTGGTCCCACCCCATTCAGGTGTCGCCTGCACTCTCCTTTGATTTCAAGTCACCAGCCATCACTGAAGATGATTTTTTGCATAGTTTTGCCAGGGTAGTGTCTGATGCCACTGACACTCCTGGCTCTAGTGAACAGTGCTGGTACCACTACAGCAACCTGTGGAGGTGCCATCCTGACTTTATTACCTGCTATGAAGAAGAGGTTAGAGAAATGGTCTCTGACATTTATTTGATAGGTTCATAGGCATGTACTAGGCTAGCTGCCCTTGCAGGCCATTTTAAGCCTACCCAATTTCCCGTTTGGTGCTTGAATTAACTTATCCCTGTTTGGTGTTAGACTGGCCTTACCTATCCCATGATCAGTAATTATATATTACCCTAATAACAATTACTGGGATCATACCATAGGTAATTCGAGGGACCCATGCATGGTATAAAGCATTTAGGAGCTTACTCTGTCCATTAGTAGTACAGGGGGCAGTCCTGGGGTAAATTTTCTATTTCTCATCCATAGATCCAAGTTGGACTTGAATATGGATAGGGACAAACTTTGTTTTATGTAGTTGGGGAATCTGTTCCAGAGCAGTGGTATCCTCTGTGAGATGAATTTATCCCTCCAAACCATTCTGTTGATATTTCAGAAGAGATTTAGATTCCTATACTGAGTATTTCTGAAGCCATTTGACTTGGTGATGTGCAGTAAATCCATCAACATTCACTCAGAGGATACCTTATATGCCTGGCACAGGTCATCTCTTACCAGTCTGTCGGATATTTTAAGTGGTTTTAATACTTCTAATGCCCTTGCATTTCTCTTATAATCTATTTTGATTATATTAGATGTTTAATTAAGGAGGTTTGCATTGTTTTTCCTTCTTTTGTAGCTCATGCAGAGATCACAGAGAACTCCCTCCTGTTCCAGAGAAGAATGGAAGGATGGCTCATCTCTCCAGGCAAAGGGATATATATGCTTTGTTGACATGTTATGCAGTATACTGCAAAATTATTGACAGTTATGTGTGCATGTTCCAGTGTGCCTGTGTGTGTGTGTGTGTGTGTGTGTGTGTGTGTGTGTGTGTGTGTGTGTGTGTGTGTGTGTGTGTGTGTAGAAGTGGTAGTTTGTTACTGTGCTGAATTTTATGCATACTTGGTGAGGTAATTTTAATATTTATCAGGTCAAGTTATGTACTGTTTGAATATATTATATGCAGTTAGGATTGACAGGTGCTATAATATTTTATAGGTACAAGTGTGTTATGCCATACCACTTGTTAGGAAAGAGAAACAAAAGTCTTGTACTTGTAGGCATTTTTGCTTCTTACATCTATGAGCAGGGTACATGACATAGGCACAGGTTACATGGGAATGTTCCTACTGAAATGAGCCATCTGTCTTACTGCGGTGCATCTACTGGTCACTGACATGACAGGTGGCCTTATATACATGACCTGTGCCCCCTGTCTAATTCGAGATCCACATGTTCTGGGAGGAGGCTACTGGTTGTGTAAGGGAGGATATGTTTGGGTGAATGTTCCAAATGAGCAATTACTGTGGCTTGTGGGCTTTAGGGAAAAGTACTGTTTTACGGAAAGAGTCATGTTAGGGGCTTCATGTTGGGTGGTGGACATGTGTCCACTGACATTACATCGCCCATGATTCACTCCAGCATCTGTCACTGTTGGTTATACTTTCCCCTGACATACATGCTTGTCTTGCTATAGCCATGTTATATGGGCTGCTACATATGACTTCCACATACAGTGCTTGCAGGGGGGACACAGACTCATTATTCCAAATACTAGCCATGCTGTCTGCCACACAACAGTTCCACGCCATCACTGTATTATTCACACTTTCATACATAGTCTCAGCAGTGAGAACTGTGACACTACACACTAGCCATGCCATCTGCCACACAACAGTCCCATGCAACCATGCCACCCTGTGTCATCCACACCTTCATGCACACAGTTACAGTAGTAAGAATTGTAACACACTGCATACCTGCCTGCACATCCTACTGTAGGACCTTGGGACAATGCATACAAGACGAATTATCTGAACTATCCTAGCAGCATTTGTGTAGTACACACATCTGTTTATCAGTGTGATAGGTCATCCCCATCTATAAGTGTCCCCAGTATAAAGATGATTAGAGGTGGCTCATGGTACCAGACTGCTGGGCTGCAGCACCCCCAATTTCCTCATAAAAAAAAAAAAAAAGTTTAATTAGTATTTTTTACACACTCATAGCAGTTTGAACTGCAAACTAGTGTGTAAATCCGAAGAAGTGGTGTGATGTTGAACTAGGAACAACACGCATGCGTACTGGAGTTCCAATTTAGAAAGAAAACAGTCCGGATTGGGAAGACTGTGGGGATCAACAAAGATTCTCAGTAGTCATTGCAATTTAAAGCACAGGAAAGTGGAGCCAATGCAACTGTTAAGTCAGTAGCCTGTCATACGTGTGGGTTTGTGACGTGGCTGCTGATTAGACCAGTTGCTCTTGCATTCTCTTGCTGTGCTTTAACTAGACATAGTTAAGTTGCAAGGAAGAGAGCAAGAGACAGAGGAAATCCACCAATCAGGTCAATCAAATTTAAAGTAAGAGAAGCCAAGGAAGGGTATTTATAAATGAACCCCCCTCCCCAAAAAAAATAATTAAGTTTCTCAGTTTGTTGGGTTTTTTTTTTTTTTTTTGGCAGGGCCAACCAAATACTTTCTGTATATTTTTTCTTGGCAGGGGTCAAACAGATACTAGTCTGTGTCTTTTGTGGATTGTTGATGACTTTCCTTTTTGGAATATGATACACTGGCAGGGTCAACCAGGTGCTAGTGGTCTGTGTATTTCGGAGCCTATTGATGACTTTCTTTTATTTTCTAATATAATATCATGGCAGTGTGTTTTGGGAGATGTTGATGATTTTTTAATAAATATCCTGGCAAGGTCAACCTGATACTATGGAAGCAATGTGTTTTGGAGCTGTTGATGGATTTTCTTTATAATATAACATCTTGGCAGTGTGTTTTGGAGCCTGCTTGACTGTGGATGTAATAAAATATGCTGGCAGGGGTCAAACAGATGCTAGGTACGCAGTGTGTTTTGGGGACTGGTTGTGGATGAAATGTTTTTTTTTTTTTTTTAACCTAATATCTTTTTTTCAGAGTCAATGAAGATAGATTAGGAAGGTGTGTGGATGTTTTGTTGTTGAAACTCTGGCCTTCCGTGACTAAAGTGTGTATGGGTGAATTGAAATAAGATCTCCTGCAGCTCTTGACTATGTGATGGGAAAGAAATACCGTAATGTAACCATTGTCTTCTCTTCATCATTTTATGTAGGCTCAAATCAGATATTGTGGTAAGCAGTCGGGCTGGGGGCTATGCCTAGTATGTGTGAATGCAGTTACTGGCCTTGCTGTTGTACTTCTGACTTGATTTGCAAGGGTAACGTGCATCTGAATGAAGTAAGATCCACCACAAGCTCTCAACTCTGGCTATTGTTTATGTGAAAAAAATGTACATTAATAACAATGTTGTCTTTTATCCTTTTTTTGTCTTTTAACCTCACAAGACCAAATCAGATACTGTGGGTGGGGTAGGCAATAGGGATTGGAGCTATATGTGAATGAAACTACTGGCACTGCTGTTTACTGTTGTTGTAATTCCGGCTTTGCAAGACCATAATAGTAGATGAATATAACCTAATTATCAAATGTATGAGTCATTCTTAATGTATGTTATTTTATATCTGCTCATATATATATACTGAATGTCTGTTTAAAAATGTTTGTATATGTTCAAGATTTTCTCTCTGGACATATGCTAAAAGACAGTTGGACAAACCTGGGTAAACAAAAGTAAAATAAAATGAAATTTGTATTTGTGTAAGATGAACTGGCACACATACGTTGTGACTTATGCTTCTGTCACCTAAATTAAATTAATGCAGGTATGTAACCTAACTGTTACTCTTATTTCTGCTTTAATCCTGGCAGGGTCAAAGTAGATACTTTTGTGCACTAATGGGGGGGTTGTTTATGAATGAAATGGGTTGACTGGACCTGTTGTTTACTGTTGTAATTCTAGCTTTGCAAGATTAATGTATAATTTGGTAAAGTCAACTGTCATACAAGCCTGTGTCAGTGTCTCTCAGAACCACTGGCACATTAGGCATTGGAGTGACCTTGAACTGTGAATACTAAATTAAGGCAGTACAATGGGATTTCCAAATCTCCTTACACTTCACTTGGCATTGTACAAAATGCAGATTACCTGATACAGTACAATATATGTTTATTACATCAAGTGTACTCATAACAGTTTCATGGAGTCAAGACCAACTACTTTTTTACTGTTTGGAGATGTTTAGGTTTTTTGTTGTTATAGCATAACCTAAACACCTCATTAGCTCTGAAATGCGATTTAGTCTAGTATTTGGTAGACTATTCATCATGTGCAATAGCGATTTGAGCAGTTATTTTAAGTAAAATGGTAAGTGTGATCAGTGTGCTTAGCCCCGTCCCATGAGGCTAGCCCCACCCCTTTTCTGGTTGGTCCCACCCCATTCAGGTGTTGCCTGCACTCTCCTTTGATTTCAAGTCACCAGCCATCACTGAAGATGATTTTTTGCATAGTTTTGCCAGGGTAGTGTCTGATGCCACTGACACTCCTGGCTCTAGTGAACAGTGCTGGTACCACTACAGCAACCTGTGGAGGTGCCATCCTGACTTTATTACCTGCTATGAAGAAGAGGTTAGAGAAATGGTCTCTGACATTTATTTGATAGGTTCATAGGCATGTACTAGGCTAGCTGCCCTTGCAGGCCATTTTAAGCCTACCCAATTTCCCGTTTGGTGCTTGAATTAACTTATCCCTGTTTGGTGTTAGACTGGCCTTACCTATCCCATGATCAGTAATTATATATTACCCTAATAACAATTACTGGGATCATACCATAGGTAATTCGAGGGACCCATGCATGGTATAAAGCATTTAGGAGCTTACTCTGTCCATTAGTAGTACAGGGGGCAGTCCTGGGGTAAATTTTCTATTTCTCATCCATAGATCCAAGTTGGACTTGAATATGGATAGGGACAAACTTTGTTTTATGTAGTTGGGGAATCTGTTCCAGAGCAGTGGTATCCTCTGTGAGATGAATTTATCCCTCCAAACCATTCTGTTGATATTTCAGAAGAGATTTAGATTCCTATACTGAGTATTTCTGAAGCCATTTGACTTGGTGATGTGCAGTAAATCCATCAACATTCACTCAGAGGATACCTTATATGCCTGGCACAGGTCATCTCTTACCAGTCTGTCGGATATTTTAAGTGGTTTTAATACTTCTAATGCCCTTGCATTTCTCTTATAATCTATTTTGATTATATTAGATGTTTAATTAAGGAGGTTTGCATTGTTTTTCCTTCTTTTGTAGCTCATGCAGAGATCACAGAGAACTCCCTCCTGTTCCAGAGAAGAATGGAAGGATGGCTCATCTCTCCAGGCAAAGGGATATATATGCTTTGTTGACATGTTATGCAGTATACTGCAAAATTATTGACAGTTATGTGTGCATGTTCCAGTGTGCCTGTGTGTGTGTGTGTGTGTGTGTGTGTGTGTGTGTGTGTGTGTGTGTGTGTGTGTGTGTGTGTGTGTGTGTGTGTGTGTGTGTGTGTGTGTGTGTGTGTGTGTGTAGAAGTGGTAGTTTGTTACTGTGCTGAATTTTATGCATACTTGGTGAGGTAATTTTAATATTTATCAGGTCAAGTTATGTACTGTTTGAATATATTATATGCAGTTAGGATTGACAGGTGCTATAATATTTTATAGGTACAAGTGTGTTATGCCATACCACTTGTTAGGAAAGAGAAACAAAAGTCTTGTACTTGTAGGCATTTTTGTTTCTTACATCTATGAGCAGGGTACATGACATAGGCACAGGTTACATGGGAATGTTCCTACTGAAATGAGCCATCTGTCTTACTGCGGTGCATCTACTGGTCACTGACATGACAGGTGGCCTTATATACATGACCTGTGCCCCCTGTCTAATTCGAGATCCACATGTTCTGGGAGTAGGCTACTGGTTGTGTAAGGGAGGATATGTTTGGGTGAGTGTTCCAAATGAGCAATTACTGTGGCTTGTGGGCTTTAGGGAAAAGTACTGTTTTACGGGAAAGAGTCATGTTAGGGGCTTCATGTTGGGTGGTGGACATGTGTCCACTGACATTACATCGCCCATGATTCACTCCAGCATCTGTCACTGTTGGTTATACTTTCCCTGACATACATGCTTGTCTTGCTATAGCCATGTTATATGGGCTGCTACATATGACTTCCACATACAGTGCTTGCAGGGGGGACACAGACTCATTATTCCAAATACTAGCCATGCTGTCTGCCACACAACAGTTCCACGCCATCACTGTATTATTCACACTTTCATACATAGTCTCAGCAGTGAGAACTGTGACACTACACACTAGCCATGCCATCTGCCACACAACAGTCCCATGCAACCATGCCACCCTGTGTCATCCACACCTTCATGCACACAGTTACAGTAGTAAGAATTGTAACACACTGCATACCTGCCTGCACATCCTACTGTAGGACCTTGGGACAATGCATACAAGACGAATTATCTGAAATATCCTAGCAGCATTTGTGTAGTACACCCATCTGTTTATCAGTGTGATAGGTCATCCCCATCTATAAGTGTCCCCAGTATAAAGATGATTAGAGGTGGCTCATGGTACCAGACTGCTGGGCTGCAGCACCCCCAATTTCCTCATAAAAAAAAAAAAAAAGTTTAATTAGTATTTTTTACACACTCATAGCAGTTTGAACTGCAAACTAGTGTGTAAATCCGAAGAAGTGGTGTGATGTTGAACTAGGAACAACACGCATGCGTACTGGAGTTCCAATTTAGAAAGAAAACAGTCCGGATTGGGAAGACTGTGGGGATCAACAAAGATTCTCAGTAGTCATTGCAATTTAAAGCACTGGAAAGTGGAGCCAATGCAACTGTTAAGTCAGTAGCCTGTCATACGTGTGAGTTTGTGACGTGGCTGCTGATTAGACCAGTTGCTCTTGCATTCTCTTGCTGTGCTTTAACTAGACATAGTTAAGTTGCAAGGAAGAGAGCAAGAGACAGAGGAAATCCACCAATCAGGTCAATCAAATTTAAAGTAAGAGAAGCCAAGGAAGGGTATTTATAAATTAACCCCCCTCCCCAAAAAAAATAATTAAGTTTCTCAGTTTGTTGGGGTTTTTTTTTTGGCAGGGCCAACCAAATACTTTCTGTATATTTTTCTTGGCAGGGGTCAAACAGATACTAGTCTGTGTCTTTTGTGGATTGTTGATGACTTTCCTTTTTGGAATATGATACACTGGCAGGGTCAACCAGGTGCTAGTGGTCTGTGTATTTCGGAGCCTATTGATGACTTTCTTTTATTTTCTAATATAATATCATGGCAGTGTGTTTTGGGAGATGTTGATGATTTTTTAATAAATATCCTGGCAAGGTCAACCTGATACTATGGAAGCAATGTGTTTTGGAGCTGTTGATGGATTTTCTTTATAATATAACATCTTGGCAGTGTGTTTTGGAGCCTGCTTGACTGTGGATGTAATAAAATATGCTGGCAGGGGTCAAACAGATGCTAGGTACGCAGTGTGTTTTGGGGACTGGTTGTGGATGAAATGTTTTTTTTAACCTAATATCTTTTTTTCAGAGTCAATGAAGATAGATTAGGAAGGTGTGTGGATGTTTTGTTGTTGAAACTCTGGCCTTCCGTGACTAAAGTGTGTATGGGTGAATTGAAATAAGATCTCCTGCAGCTCTTGACTATGTGATGGGAAAGAAATACCGTAATGTAACCATTGTCTTCTCTTCATCATTTTATGTAGGCTCAAATCAGATATTGTGGTAAGCAGTCGGGCTGGGGGCTATGCCTAGTATGTGTGAATGCAGTTACTGGCCTTGCTGTTGTACTTCTGACTTGATTTGCAAGGGTAACGTGCATCTGAATGAAGTAAGATCCACCACAAGCTCTCAACTCTGGCTATTGTTTATGTGAAAAAAAAAATGTACATTAATAACAATGTTGTCTTTTATCCTTTTTTTGTCTTTTAACCTCACAAGACCAAATCAGATACTGTGGGTGGGGTAGGCAATAGGGATTGGAGCTATATGTGAATGAAACTACTGGCACTGCTGTTTACTGTTGTTGTAATTCGGCTTTGCAAGACCATAATAGTAGATGAATATAACCTAATTATCAAATGTATGAGTCATTCTTAATGTATGTTATTTTATATCTGCTCATATATATATACTGAATGTCTGTTTAAAAATGTTTGTATATGTTCAAGATTTTCTCTCTGGACATATGCTAAAAGACAGTTGGACAAACCTGGGTAAACAAAAGTAAAATAAAATGAAATTTGTATTTGTGTAAGATGAACTGGCACACATACGTTGTGACTTATGCTTCTGTCACCTAAATTAAATTAATGCAGGTATGTAACCTAACTGTTACTCTTATTTCTGCTTTAATCCTGGCAGGGTCAAAGTAGATACTTTTGTGCACTAATGGGGGGGGTTGTTTATGAATGAAATGGGTTGACTGGACCTGTTGTTTACTGTTGTAATTCTAGCTTTGCAAGATTAATGTATAATTTGGTAAAGTCAACTGTCATACAAGCCTGTGTTAGTGTCTCTCAGAACCACTGGCACATTAGGCATTGGAGTGACCTTGAACTGTGAATAATAAATTAAGGCAGTACAATGGGATTTCCAAATCTCCTTACACTTCACTTGGCATTGTACAAAATGCAGATTACCTGATACAGTACAATATATGTTTATTACATCAAGTGTACTCATAACAGTTTCATGGAGTCAAGACCAACTACTTTTTTACTGTTTGGAGATGTTTAGGTTTTTTGTTGTTATAGCATAACCTAAACACCTCATTAGCTCTGAAATGCGATTTAGTCTAGTATTTGGTAGACTATTCATCATGTGCAATAGCGATTTGAGCAGTTATTTTAAGTAAAATGGTAAGTGTGATCAGTGTGCTTAGCCCGCCCCATGAGGCTAGCCCCACCCTTTTCTGGTTGGTCCCACCCCATTCAGGTGTTGCCTGCACTCTCCTTTGATTTCAAGTCACCAGCCATCACTGAAGATGATTTTTTGCATAGTTTTGCCAGGGTAGTGTCTGATGCCACTGACACTCCTGGCTCTAGTGAACAGTGCTGGTACCACTACAGCAACCTGTGGAGGTGCCATCCTGACTTTATTACCTGCTATGAAGAAGAGGTTAGAGAAATGGTCTCTGACATTTATTTGATAGGTTCATAGGCATGTACTAGGCTAGCTGCCCTTGCAGGCCATTTTAAGCCTACCCAATTTCCCGTTTGGTGCTTGAATTAACTTATCCCTGTTTGGTGTTAGACTGGCCTTACCTATCCCATGATCAGTAATTATATATTACCCTAATAACAATTACTGGGATCATACCATAGGTAATTCGAGGGGACCCATGCATGGTATAAAGCATTTAGGAGCTTACTCTGTCCATTAGTAGTACAGGGGGCAGTCCTGGGGTAAATTTTCTATTTCTCATCCATAGATCCAAGTTGGACTTGAATATGGATAGGGACAAACTTTGTTTTATGTAGTTGGGGAATCTGTTCCAGAGCAGTGGTATCCTCTGTGAGATGAATTTATCCTCCAAACCATTCTGTTGATATTTCAGAAGAGATTTAGATTCCTATACTGAGTATTTCTGAAGCCATTTGACTTGGTGATGTGCAGTAAATCCATCAACATTCACTCAGAGGATACCTTATATGCCTGGCACAGGTCATCTCTTACCAGTCTGTCGGATATTTTAAGTGGTTTTAATACTTCTAATGCCCTTGCATTTCTCTTATAATCTATTTTGATTATATTAGATGTTTAATTAAGGAGGTTTGCATTGTTTTTCCTTCTTTTGTAGCTCATGCAGAGATCACAGAGAACTCCCTCCTGTTCCAGAGAAGAATGGAAGGATGGCTCATCTCTCCAGGCAAAGGGATATATATGCTTTGTTGACATGTTATGCAGTATACTGCAAAATTATTGACAGTTATGTGTGCATGTTCCAGTGTGCCTGTGTGTGTGTGTGTGTGTGTGTGTGTGTGTGTGTGTGTGTGTGTGTGTGTGTGTGTGTGTGTGTGTGTGTGTGTGTGTGTGTGTAGAAGTGGTAGTTTGTTACTGTGCTGAATTTTATGCATACTTGGTGAGGTAATTTTAATATTTATCAGGTCAAGTTATGTACTGTTTGAATATATTATATGCAGTTAGGATTGACAGGTGCTATAATATTTTATAGGTACAAGTGTGTTATGCCATACCACTTGTTAGGAAAGAGAAACAAAAGTCTTGTACTTGTAGGCATTTTTGCTTCTTACATCTATGAGCAGGGTACATGACATAGGCACAGGTTACATGGGAATGTTCCTACTGAAATGAGCCATCTGTCTTACTGCGGTGCATCTACTGGTCACTGACATGACAGGTGGCCTTATATACATGACCTGTGCCCCCTGTCTAATTCGAGATCCACATGTTCTGGGAGGAGGCTACTGGTTGTGTAAGGGAGGATATGTTTGGGTGAGTGTTCCAAATGAGCAATTACTGTGGCTTGTGGGCTTTAGGGAAAAGTACTGTTTTACGGGAAAGAGTCATGTTAGGGGCTTCATGTTGGGTGGTGGACATGTGTCCACTGACATTACATCGCCCATGATTCACTCCAGCATCTGTCACTGTTGGTTATACTTTCCCCTGACATACATGCTTGTCTTGCTATAGCCATGTTATATGGGCTGCTACATATGACTTCCACATACAGTGCTTGCAGGGGGGACACAGACTCATTATTCCAAATACTAGCCATGCTGTCTGCCACACAACAGTTCCACGCCATCACTGTATTATTCACACTTTCATACATAGTCTCAGCAGTGAGAACTGTGACACTACACACTAGCCATGCCATCTGCCACACAACAGTCCCATGCAACCATGCCACCCTGTGTCATCCACACCTTCATGCACACAGTTACAGTAGTAAGAATTGTAACACACTGCATACCTGCCTGCACATCCTACTGTAGGACCTTGGGACAATGCATACAAGGCAATTATCTGAAATATCCTAGCAGCATTTGTGTAGTACACACATCTGTTTATCAGTGTGATAGGTCATCCCCATCTATAAGTGTCCCCAGTATAAAGATGATTAGAGGTGGCTCATGGTACCAGATTATTGGGCTGCAGCCCCCCCAATTTCCTCATAAAAAATAAAAAGTTTAATTAGTATATTTTTTACACACTAGTAGTAATTGGAACTGCAAACTTGTGTGTAAATCCGAAGAAGTGGTGTGATGTTGAACTAGGAACAACACGCATGCGTACTGGAGTTCCAATTTAGAAAGAAAACAGTCCGGATTGGGAAGACTGTGGGGATCAACAAAGATTCTCAGTAGTCATTGCAATTTAAAGCACTGGAAAGTGGAGCCAATGCAACTGTTAAGTCAGTAGCCTGTCATACGTGTGAGTTTGTGACGTGGCTGCTGATTAGACCAGTTGCTCTTGCATTCTCTTGCTGTGCTTTAACTAGACATAGTTAAGTTGCAAGGAAGAGAGCAAGAGACAGAGGAAATCCACCAATCAGGTCAATCAAATTTAAAGTAAGAGAAGCCAAGGAAGGGTATTTATAAATGAACCCCCCTCCCCAAAAAAAATAATTAAGTTTCTCAGTTTGTTGGGGTTTTTTTTTTTTTTTGGCAGGGCCAACCAAATACTTTCTGTATATTTTTTCTTGGCAGGGGTCAAACAGATACTAGTCTGTGTCTTTTGTGGATTGTTGATGACTTTCCTTTTTGGAATATGATACACTGGCAGGGTCAACCAGGTGCTAGTGGTCTGTGTATTTCGGAGCCTATTGATGACTTTCTTTTATTTTCTAATATAATATCATGGCAGTGTGTTTTGGGAGATGTTGATGATTTTTTAATAAATATCCTGGCAAGGTCAACCTGATACTATGGAAGCAATGTGTTTTGGAGCTGTTGATGGATTTTCTTTATAATATAACATCTTGGCAGTGTGTTTTGGAGCCTGCTTGACTGTGGATGTAATAAAATATGCTGGCAGGGTCAAACAGATGCTAGGTACGCAGTGTGTTTTGGGGACTGGTTGTGGATGAAATGTTTTTTTTTTTAACCTAATATCTTTTTTTCAGAGTCAATGAAGATAGATTAGGAAGGTGTGTGGATGTTTTGTTGTTGAAACTCTGGCCTTCCGTGACTAAAGTGTGTATGGGTGAATTGAAATAAGATCTCCTGCAGCTCTTGACTATGTGATGGGAAAGAAATACCGTAATGTAACCATTGTCTTCTCTTCATCATTTTATGTAGGCTCAAATCAGATATTGTGGTAAGCAGTCGGGCTGGGGGCTATGCCTAGTATGTGTGAATGCAGTTACTGGCCTTGCTGTTGTACTTCTGACTTGATTTGCAAGGGTAACGTGCATCTGAATGAAGTAAGATCCACCACAAGCTCTCAACTCTGGCTATTGTTTATGTGAAAAAAAAATGTACATTAATAACAATGTTGTCTTTTATCCTTTTTTTGTCTTTTAACCTCACAAGACCAAATCAGATACTGTGGGTGGGGTAGGCAATAGGGATTGGAGCTATATGTGAATGAAACTACTGGCACTGCTGTTTACTGTTGTTGTAATTCCGGCTTTGCAAGACCATAATAGTAGATGAATATAACCTAATTATCAAATGTATGAGTCATTCTTAATGTATGTTATTTTATATCTGCTCATATATATATACTGAATGTCTGTTTAAAAATGTTTGTATATGTTCAAGATTTTCTCTCTGGACATATGCTAAAAGACAGTTGGACAAACCTGGGTAAACAAAAGTAAAATAAAATGAAATTTGTATTTGTGTAAGATGAACTGGCACACATACGTTGTGACTTATGCTTCTGTCACCTAAATTAAATTAATGCAGGTATGTAACCTAACTGTTACTCTTATTTCTGCTTTAATCCTGGCAGGGTCAAAGTAGATACTTTTGTGCACTAATGGGGGGGGTTGTTTATGAATGAAATGGGTTGACTGGACCTGTTGTTTACTGTTGTAATTCTAGCTTTGCAAGATTAATGTATAATTTGGTAAAGTCAACTGTCATACAAGCCTGTGTCAGTGTCTCTCAGAACCACTGGCACATTAGGCATTGGAGTGACCTTGAACTGTGAATAATAAATTAAGGCAGTACAATGGGATTTCCAAATCTCCTTACACTTCACTTGGCATTGTACAAAATGCAGATTACCTGATACAGTACAATATATGTTTATTACATCAAGTGTACTCATAACAGTTTCATGGAGTCAAGACCAACTACTTTTTTACTGTTTGGAGATGATTAGGTTTTTTGTTGTTATAGCATAACCTAAACACCTCATTAGCTCTGAAATGCGATTTAGTCTAGTATTTGGTAGACTATTCATCATGTGCAATAGCGATTTGAGCAGTTATTTTAAGTAAAATGGTAAGTGTGATCAGTGTGCTTAGCCCCGCCCCATGAGGCTAGCCCCACCCCTTTTCTGGTTGGTCCCACCCCATTCAGGTGTTGCCTGCACTCTCCTTTGATTTCAAGTCACCAGCCATCACTGAAGATGATTTTTTGCATAGTTTTGCCAGGGTAGTGTCTGATGCCACTGACACTCCTGGCTCTAGTGAACAGTGCTGGTACCACTACAGCAACCTGTGGAGGTGCCATCCTGACTTTATTACCTGCTATGAAGAAGAGGTTAGAGAAATGGTCTCTGACATTTATTTGATAGGTTCATAGGCATGTACTAGGCTAGCTGCCCTTGCAGGCCATTTTAAGCCTACCCAATTTCCCGTTTGGTGCTTGAATTAACTTATCCCTGTTTGGTGTTAGACTGGCCTTACCTATCCCATGATCAGTAATTATATATTACCCTAATAACAATTACTGGGATCATACCATAGGTAATTCGAGGGGACCCATGCATGGTATAAAGCATTTAGGAGCTTACTCTGTCCATTAGTAGTACAGGGGGCAGTCCTGGGGTAAATTTTCTATTTCTCATCCATAGATCCAAGTTGGACTTGAATATGGATAGGGACAAACTTTGTTTTATGTAGTTGGGGAATCTGTTCCAGAGCAGTGGTATCCTCTGTGAGATGAATTTATCCCTCCAAACCATTCTGTTGATATTTCAGAAGAGATTTAGATTCCTATACTGAGTATTTCTGAAGCCATTTGACTTGGTGATGTGCAGTAAATCCATCAACATTCACTCAGAGGATACCTTATATGCCTGGCACAGGTCATCTCTTACCAGTCTGTCGGATATTTTAAGTGGTTTTAATACTTCTAATGCCCTTGCATTTCTCTTATAATCTATTTTGATTATATTAGATGTTTAATTAAGGAGGTTTGCATTGTTTTTCCTTCTTTTGTAGCTCATGCAGAGATCACAGAGAACTCCCTCCTGTTCCGGAGAAGAATGGAAGGATGGCTCATCTCTCCAGGCAAAGGGATATATATGCTTTGTTGACATGTTATGCAGTATACTGCAAAATTATTGACAGTTATGTGTGCATGTTCCAGTGTGCCTGTGTGTGTGTGTGTGTGTGTGTGTGTGTGTGTGTGTGTGTGTGTGTGTGTGTGTGTGTGTGTGTGTGTGTGTGTGTGTGTGTGTGTGTGTGTGTGTAGAAGTGGTAGTTTGTTACTGTGCTGAATTTTATGCATACTTGGTGAGGTAATTTTAATATTTATCAGGTCAAGTTATGTACTGTTTGAATATATTATATGCAGTTAGGATTGACAGGTGCTATAATATTTTATAGGTACAAGTGTGTTATGCCATACCACTTGTTAGGAAAGAGAAACAAAAGTCTTGTACTTGTAGGCATTTTTGCTTCTTACATCTATGAGCAGGGTACATGACATAGGCACAGGTTACATGGGAATGTTCCTACTGAAATGAGCCATCTGTCTTACTGCGGTGCATCTACTGGTCACTGACATGACAGGTGGCCTTATATACATGACCTGTGCCCCCTGTCTAATTCGAGATCCACATGTTCTGGGAGGAGGCTACTGGTTGTGTAAGGGAGGATATGTTTGGGTGAGTGTTCCAAATGAGCAATTACTGTGGCTTGTGGGCTTTAGGAAAAGTACTGTTTTACGGGAAAGAGTCATGTTAGGGGCTTCATGTTGGGTGGTGGACATGTGTCCACTGACATTACATCGCCCATGATTCACTCCAGCATCTGTCACTGTTGGTTATACTTTCCCCTGACATACATGCTTGTCTTGCTATAGCCATGTTATATGGGCTGCTACATATGACTTCCACATACAGTGCTTGCAGGGGGGACACAGACTCATTATTCCAAATACTAGCCATGCTGTCTGCCACACAACAGTTCCACGCCATCACTGTATTATTCACACTTTCATACATAGTCTCAGCAGTGAGAACTGTGACACTACACACTAGCCATGCCATCTGCCACACAACAGTCCCATGCAACCATGCCACCCTGTGTCATCCACACCTTCATGCACACAGTTACAGTAGTAAGAATTGTAACACACTGCATACCTGCCTGCACATCCTACTGTAGGACCTTGGGACAATGCATACAAGACGAATTATCTGAAATATCCTAGCAGCATTTGTGTAGTACACACATCTGTTTATCAGTGTGATAGGTCATCCCCATCTATAAGTGTCCCCAGTATAAAGATGATTAGAGGTGGCTCATGGTACCAGACTGCTGGGCTGCAGCACCCCCAATTTCCTCATAAAAAAAAAAAAAAAGTTTAATTAGTATTTTTTACACACTCATAGCAGTTTGAACTGCAAACTAGTGTGTAAATCCGAAGAAGTGGTGTGATGTTGAACTAGGAACAACACGCATGCGTACTGGAGTTCCAATTTAGAAAGAAAACAGTCCGGATTGGGAAGACTGTGGGGATCAACAAAGATTCTCAGTAGTCATTGCAATTTAAAGCACTGGAAAGTGGAGCCAATGCAACTGTTAAGTCAGTAGCCTGTCATACGTGTGAGTTTGTGACGTGGCTGCTGATTAGACCAGTTGCTCTTGCATTCTCTTGCTGTGCTTTAACTAGACATAGTTAAGTTGCAAGGAAGAGAGCAAGAGACAGAGGAAATCCACCAATCAGGTCAATCAAATTTAAAGTAAGAGAAGCCAAGGAAGGGTATTTATAAATGAACCCCCCTCCCCAAAAAAAATAATTAAGTTTCTCAGTTTGTTGGGTTTTTTTTTTTTTTTTTGGCAGGGCCAACCAAATACTTTCTGTATATTTTTTCTTGGCAGGGGTCAAACAGATACTAGTCTGTGTCTTTTGTGGATTGTTGATGACTTTCCTTTTTGGAATATGATACACTGGCAGGGTCAACCAGGTGCTAGTGGTCTGTGTATTTCGGAGCCTATTGATGACTTTCTTTTATTTTCTAATATAATATCATGGCAGTGTGTTTTGGGAGATGTTGATGATTTTTTAATAAATATCCTGGCAAGGTCAACCTGATACTATGGAAGCAATGTGTTTTGGAGCTGTTGATGGATTTTCTTTATAATATAACATCTTGGCAGTGTGTTTTGGAGCCTGCTTGACTGTGGATGTAATAAAATATGCTGGCAGGGGTCAAACAGATGCTAGGTACGCAGTGTGTTTTGGGGACTGGTTGTGGATGAAATTTTTTTTTTTTTTTTAACCTAATATCTTTTTTTCAGAGTCAATGAAGATAGATTAGGAAGGTGTGTGGATGTTTTGTTGTTGAAACTCTGGCCTTCCGTGACTAAAGTGTGTATGGGTGAATTGAAATAAGATCTCCTGCAGCTCTTGACTATGTGATGGGAAAGAAATACCGTAATGTAACCATTGTCTTCTCTTCATCATTTTATGTAGGCTCAAATCAGATATTGTGGTAAGCAGTCGGGCTGGGGGCTATGCCTAGTATGTGTGAATGCAGTTACTGGCCTTGCTGTTGTACTTCTGACTTGATTTGCAAGGGTAACGTGCATCTGAATGAAGTAAGATCCACCACAAGCTCTCAACTCTGGCTATTGTTTATGTGAAAAAAATGTACATTAATAACAATGTTGTCTTTTATCCTTTTTTTGTCTTTTAACCTCACAAGACCAAATCAGATACTGTGGGTGGGGTAGGCAATAGGGATTGGAGCTATATGTGAATGAAACTACTGGCACTGCTGTTTACTGTTGTTGTAATTCCGGCTTTGCAAGACCATAATAGTAGATGAATATAACCTAATTATCAAATGTATGAGTCATTCTTAATGTATGTTATTTTATATCTGCTCATATATATATACTGAATGTCTGTTTAAAAATGTTTGTATATGTTCTAGATTTTCTCTCTGGACATATGCTAAAAGACAGTTGGACAAACCTGGGTAAACAAAAGTAAAATAAAATGAAATTTGTATTTGTGTAAGATGAACTGGCACACATACGTTGTGACTTATGCTTCTGTCACCTAAATTAAATTAATGCAGGTATGTAACCTAACTGTTACTCTTATTTCTGCTTTAATCCTGGCAGGGTCAAAGTAGATACTTTTGTGCACTAATGGGGGGGGTTGTTTATGAATGAAATGGGTTGACTGGACCTGTTGTTTACTGTTGTAATTCTAGCTTTGCAAGATTAATGTATAATTTGGTAAAGTCAACTGTCATACAAGCCTGTGTTAGTGTCTCTCAGAACCACTGGCACATTAGGCATTGGAGTGACCTTGAACTGTGAATAATAAATTAAGGCAGTACAATGGGATTTCCAAATCTCCTTACACTTCACTTGGCATTGTACAAAATGCAGATTACCTGATACAGTACAATATATGTTTATTACATCAAGTGTACTCAAAGCAGTTTCATGGAGTCAAGACCAACTACTTTTTTACTGTTTGGAGATGTTTAGGTTTTTTGTTGTTATAGCATAACCTAAACACCTCATTAGCTCTGAAATGCGATTTAGTCTAGTATTTGGTAGACTATTCATCATGTGCAATAGCGATTTGGGCAGTTATTTTAAGTAAAATGGTAAGTGTGATCAGTGTGCTTAGCCCCGCCCCATGAGGCTAGCCCCACCCCTTTTCTGGTTGGTCCCACCCCATTCAGGTGTCGCCTGCACTCTCCTTTGATTTCAAGTCACCAGCCATCACTGAAGATGATTTTTTGCATAGTTTTGCCAGGGTAGTGTCTGATGCCACTGACACCCCTGGCTCTAGTGAACAGTGCTGGTACCACTACAGCAACCTGTGGAGGTGCCATCCTGACTTTATTACCTGCTATGAAGAAGAGGTTAGAGAAATGGTCTCTGACATTTATTTGATAGGTTCATAGGCATGTACTAGGCTAGCTGCCCTTGCAGGCCATTTTAAGCCTACCCAATTTCCCGTTTGGTGCTTGAATTAACTTATCCCTGTTTGGTGTTAGACTGGCCTTACCTATCCCATGATCAGTAATTATATATTACCCTAATAACAATTACTGGGATCATACCATAGGTAATTCGAGGGGACCCATGCATGGTATAAAGCATTTAGGAGCTTACTCTGTCCATTAGTAGTACAGGGGGCAGTCCTGGGGTAAATTTTCTATTTCTCATCCATAGATCCAAGTTGGACTTGAATATGGATAGGGACAAACTTTGTTTTATGTAGTTGGGAATCTGTACCAGAGCAGTGGTATCCTCTGTGAGATGAATTTATCCTCCAAACCATTCTGTTGATATTTCAGAAGAGATTTAGATTCCTATACTGAGTATTTCTGAAGCCATTTGACTTGGTGATGTGCAGTAAATCCATCAACATTCACTCAGAGGATACCTTATATGCCTGGCACAGGTCATCTCTTACCAGTCTGTCGGATATTTTAAGTGGTTTTAATACTTCTAATGCCCTTGCATTTCTCTTATAATCTATTTTGATTATATTAGATGTTTAATTAAGGAGGTTTGCATTGTTTTTCCTTCTTTTGTAGCTCATGCAGAGATCACAGAGAACTCCCTCCTGTTCCGGAGAAGAATGGAAGGATGGCTCATCTCTCCAGGCAAAGGGATATATATGCTTTGTTGACATGTTATGCAGTATACTGCAAAATTATTGACAGTTATGTGTGCATGTTCCAGTGTGCCTGTGTGTGTGTGTTTGTGTGTGTGTGTGTGTGTGTGTGTGTGTGTGTGTGTGTGTGTGTGTGTGTGTGTGTGTGTGTGTGTGTGTGTGTGTGTGTGTGTGTGTGTGTGTGTGTAGAAGTGGTAGTTTGTTACTGTGCTGAATTTTATGCATACTTGGTGAGGTAATTTTAATATTTATCAGGTCAAGTTATGTACTGTTTGAATATATTATATGCAGTTAGGATTGACAGGTGCTATAATATTTTATAGGTACAAGTGTGTTATGCCATACCACTTGTTAGGAAAGAGAAACAAAAGTCTTGTACTTGTAGGCATTTTTGCTTCTTACATTTACGAGCAGGGTACATGACATAGGCACAGGTTACATGGGAATGTTCCTACTGAAATGAGCCATCTGTCTTACTGCGGTGCATCTACTGGTCACTGACATGACAGGTGGCCTTATATACATGACCTGTGCCCCCTGTCTAATTCGAGATCCACATGTTCTGGGAGGAGGCTACTGGTTGTGTAAGGGAGGATATGTTTGGGTGAGTGTTCCAAATGAGCAGTTACTGTGGCTTGTGGGCTTTAGGGAAAAGTACTGTTTTACGGGAAAGAGTCATGTTAGGGGCTTCATGTTGGGTGGTGGACATGTGTCCACTGACATTACATCGCCCATGATTCACTCCAGCATCTGTCACTGTTGGTTATACTTTCCCCTGACATACATGCTTGTCTTGCTATAGCCATGTTATATGGGCTGCTACATATGACTTCCACATACAGTGCTTGCAGGGGGGACACAGACTCATTATTCCAAATACTAGCCATGCTGTCTGCCACACAACAGTTCCACGCCATCACTGTATTATTCACACTTTCATACATAGTCTCAGCAGTGAGAACTGTGACACTACACACTAGCCATGCCATCTGCCACACAACAGTCCCATGCAACCATGCCACCCTGTGTCATCCACACCTTCATGCACACAGTTACAGTAGTAAGAATTGTAACACACTGCATACCTGCCTGCACATCCTACTGTAGGACCTTGGGACAATGCATACAAGACGAATTATCTGAAATATCCTAGCAGCATTTGTGTAGTACACACATCTGTTTATCAGTGTGATAGGTCATCCCCATCTCACTTAAATAGCAGTAACTTTTTCTCTCCCTCTCTTTGTCCCTATCCTTTTTATATTTGGTTTGATGTTTGCTGTCTTATATTCATCCCTTTAATTTTGTATTTTCTGTAGCATCTGCCATGTTTGTATTAGTATTGCGACCCAAATACCCACCACCTTATCTGGGCCTGTCTTCTCCTGTCAGTCCTTCATCTAACTCCAGGCATAACTCCCCATTTAGTGCTACAGGGGCTGGCTGGGTTGTGTCTCCTGTGGCCTCTGATGGTGGCTAACTGGAGGGGACAGATATTATTCTCTCTCCAGTGGAAATGAAAGGGATTTGCAGTTTGTCATGAGGTGGGAGTTGGAAGAGGTGTTTGGGGAGTTTGTGTATCAGTAGCTGGAAGCCTGCATTGGCCATCTGGAGAGGAACTTCTTTCTAGTGGCTTTGTGGGCTTTAGGGAAAAGTACTGTTTTACGAGAAAGAGTCATGTTAGGGGCTTCATGTTGGGTGGTGGACATGTGTCCACTGACATTACATTTTGACATTACATTACAGGTTTGGGCAGCACAGTGGTGCAGCGGTTAATGCTGTTGCCTCACAGCAAGAGGTTCTCTGGTTCAATTCTCGGCTGGGGTGCCTTCTGTGCAGAGTTTGCATGTTCTCCCTGCGTTCGCGCGGGTTTCCTCCGGGTACTCCGGTTTCCTCCCACATTCTAAAGACATGCGTCTGGAGCATTTCTCCCTGGGCCTCCGCTGAAAACAGGATCTGTGGAACCTAGTTGGACTTTCCCGGTCAACAAATGTTAAATTAAATGAAATTAAATTAAATTAAATTAAAATTAAATTCAAGAGTCACAACACTGCCTGCATCTGCTTTCAACACCTCAGGTGTGACACAGTTGGGAGAGTGGTCAGTGTTTTGATGGACATCTCCTAGGGTTTAGCCTAAGCAGTGTGAAAACCAGGAGGGTTGTACCCACCTAATCTCTCATCCTGTTGCTCCCCTTCCTTGTGTGTCACCTCTATCCCATGAGCTTTGGCCAATCATCTTCATCTCCAATGTCCTCCCTTTGTCTGCATGTCATTAATTCCACTGTCAAGGTCCTATGTGTCAACACCTCTCCAATCACTCTTTGTCTGTGTTTTATGATTGTTTGTGGGCTCTGCTTCCAAACCTCTACAGTCTTTCCATGTCCTGCTTTGCACTAGCATCCTTCACCATATTTCCTTCTTAAAAAAAAAAAAGTGGGCCCCTGTCCGAGAAAAAGCATACCCTTCCTTCCACCCCAGTCCCATTCTTGCTAGACTGCTTGTTTATGTTCCCCTGCACACTCTACTCCATTCCTACTTTCCTACAATCCTAGTTCCACTACATTTAACATAATAAAACTAGATATAAACATTGACAGAGACCATTTACTGTGGCTTCCAGACAGTCTCATACCCTTGCTCTGTAGCACGTGTACACTCACTTAAAACAGCTGATGATTCTTTTCACATTATTCTGGTATGCAAATGAATGAAATTCTCTCTCTAAACCAGGCTTGCCATTTTCATAAGCAGTTTGTTAATAGCAGCTTGGGCCATGACATTCCAGGTAATTAATTGATAATTACCTTTGGGCTGCATCATGCTACAGACAAACCTGCAGTAGCTTCAGGCATGTTTTTGAATCACATGGAAAGTTTATGAGGAGTGATCACAACATTTAATATATACTCAAAATACATAATTTGTGGCAGAGTATGCTTGCAGTACCCTGCAACCTCAGTAGTGACTACTGCAGCAACATTATTAGCCATAAAACCATATATAAAATAGTTGAGAACTACATTTGCAAAGTGAATACTAATTATGCTAAGTACTTTAAGCATAGTGGTTCTAACCAGCATACCTGGTGATACCTTTAAAAGATGATTAGCTTATAAATATTAAAGTTATAAGAGGTTATATATTTGACACTGTAACTTGAAAGAATGGCTGTTCCCTATTTTTTATTTTGTTTCTATAATGTTAGCTAAAATGTGTTTTTTCTGGTAAACAGTACACAAATATAACAAAACTTGCACATATCACACAAAGTACAGCACCTTAGAAATGTCAGTATACAGTGTGCTGACAGCAAATAAAAAACAAAAAACACATAATATCAGGTGAACAAAAAACACATAACATCAGGTGAACAAAAAAACAGATAACATCAGGTGAACAAAAAAACACAATATCAGGTGAACAAAAAACACATAACATCAGGTGAACAAAAAATCAGATAACATCAGGTGAACAAAAAAACAGATAACATCAGGTGAACAAAAAAACACATAACATCAGGTGAACAAAAAAACACATAACATCAGGTGAACAAAAAACAGATAACAACATCAGGTGAAAACTATGTCACCTTTTCAGTCTTTCTCTTCAATATACTTAATGCAATATGGTCAAGTATAAGTGTGCAGCACTTTATACTGCTTTACACCTTTTAATTCCTCAAAAGAAAAGCTTACTTGAAATCCTTCTAGTAAGGCTGTAGGTGGACCTTGACGTATCAGATGAAGATCGTCTTCTGTCTGGAGATTCATCCTGGGGGGTTGGAGGTGGCTCACTCACCGCATTATCGGAATCTCCTTCCTTGTCCTCACTACGATTACTTATCCTAAAAGCAGTGAATAACATCACAGTACATTAAGATATTTATAAAATACCACAATGGTTCTCTTTTTGTCTTTTCAGATGTGAGCTAAAAATCTGGAATGCAACTTAAAAGAGAAATTCAAGTACATGAAGGGACACTTTGAGGAAACAGAGCCATGCCAGACTAAGCAACAGTGTTAAATAAACATCCTATATGATGGTAAATAAAGTGATTATTTAATTATGATCAAGATACCCTGATATTATTCCCATTTTAATATAACCAGCCTTGAGATACAGCTAATCTGCAGAACTGAAGTAAAATGCATAAATGTAGTACTGTACCAAGGTATGTTGAGAATCTGGTTTATGTTTTTTTTTTTGTTTTGTTTTGTTTTTTATGGAAGGCTGGCATTTAGATTGTCTGCAGAACATATACGGTAGACAGAAAAGCCTAGAATGTTGCCCATCATAACCAGATGTTTGACATGAAAAGTGCACATAATGCAACATCCCTGAATCACCTTGCGCTTACCACATAACATATACCTCACGCTACTCTTCCTATTGTTTGTAATATTGATTTTTATTTGTATTTTGCAACCATCAGGGCTTAGGTTGGTAAATTCCATTTCCATGGAAGGTTGGCAAAATAAATTCCAGTAATGATAAACACTCAGCTGGTAGATATGCTACAATGTTACATGACTAACAAGTCAAACTTGCAATAAGTTTTACAGAATTCTGTTAACAGATTATAGACGTGCATTAAGACAAGTATACCTATACGTGATATTTTACCAGTCAAAATAAAAAGGAATGGAGGAAACTGTGTATCCGTAGTACATTCACAATTATTTAGAATTTAATAAGGGTCAGCAAGCCCTTAGAGGAAGTTGTACAGTAGCACTGAAGTGTATGTCACTGACTTTAAAACATGCTGGGGTGGAAAACGGGATGGCAGAAACATGAATAAACAGGGATGGAATTAAGAGGGGTTCAGAAAGATAAAACCACTATCAGAAGAAAGGAGTGCATTAATAAAGACATGCATATAGCATGAATACACAAAGAGGTACTGGAACATGACTGACACGATGGAAGAAGTTTATTCATTACTCAAATCACTACAGCTGAAAAGCAAAAATCCCACATTGGGCTGGATGATGGATGTCAGAAATGGGGTGGGGGGTGTTAGTAGATGCAAAGCTGTGGACTGGATTGGGACGTACCATTTTAGGATGACAGGGCTAAGAATTTAAGGCAGTAGACAAGTCCAGCAACACGTTTCTATTGGGTCATATTGATCTGGTATTTGAATTCATGCCAGTTGTACTCATACACAGTTGTGTCTATGAGAGTTGTGTCTAAAGAAAAGCAGCTATCCTTTTATGATACAGTTCCATTTTGTGAAGACAAGGGGCATTTAAGTTAGTTAGTACATTTGACATCTATAAGTTTCTTGAAAAAAAAGGAAGAGCCTGTCAACAGTGAGATGAGTGGAAGGAATCATAACATTTTAGCCCTTCAGAGCTGTCCCAGGTTTTGAATTGGTATGGGTAACTGCATAATGAATAGGCACATCAGTTTTAGGATTATAATCAGCAGGGACAGCTATAATTTTGAAAAAAGTCTGCCATCTTCTTATCACTGTAAGAGAGTTTCTACAGGAGGAAAAACAAGATTAGCATTGCATTTAAGGATTCTTTGGCCAAGTACACATATTTTGTTTTATCTGTGATCAAGAATAAATCTGAAATCCTTAACATGGGGTAATTGGCTAGGCTTAAAATGTCCCAAAAGGGCAGTTAGCCTAGTACTAATCTATGAACCTAATACTTAATGGAGTCAAAGCAATTCTGGAAAGTTTTGTTCAACATTTGGGCAGTCCCAAGCACAATTAGACTGACTCATGTAAATTATTTATCAGTTTCACGTCACTGGTATTCAATCAAGTCACCAGAAATTTTGAAGAATAAACACTACCTTCTTCTCATTAAAACAAGTGAGTCTTCCCTTCTAAGTAATTAGAGAACTAGTGAAATATACTAACAAACATCCTACAGATATTTTATTTATATAGTTAGTTTCTGATTGATTGATTACTTGAGTTTGTTAATTCTTAATGGCTGAATGTATCAAAAGTCAAAAATCAAGGAGCATTGAGCCGATAACACTTCCAAGAACTGTGTGCAATAATTATTTAGTAGTGCCAATGCTGCTACTAAAAGACTGATAAGATATCTATAAAAGAAAGAACTCCATTAAAGAGATGTATTAGACACAATAGTCTTATGATTAACTAAGTGCAAACATATAGATGTGCTTCTAAGGTAATAAAGCTTCCTTAGACTTCATATTTACATACTCTGCAAATATTGTTGTCGTTAAATGACTACAGCCTTTGTTTGACCACCTTTCATTCTATTGCAAACACACAAAAATCTGCAGAATAATACTATTAGCAGAACAGCAAACCCATCATTGCCAGCTCTTCGAGCATTTTAGTCGGTTACCAGTCAGTGATCGAACAACATTGTTATTTTCCTCACAGATTTACAGGATTATTAAAATGGATTATTGTCATCCATTAAAGATAAAATTACAATTTAGGCAGTAAAGCTACTCGCTAAGACTTGGCCACAAAGAAATTCTAGCTCTTATTTGTACCCAATTCAAAACAACTACGGGAAAAAGGGCATTTCAAAGCTGACACCACCCATTTGGAATCCACTTTCTGTTGAACTACATGAACACAACACTTTGGACATTTTTTAAAATCAAATTAAAATATACCTTACAGAAGAAATCTGCCTGTGTTTGATACAATAAAAAGGGCTAGAAATAACAGTGTGGCTTGATTCTGAAAGATTTGCTTTCAATGTAAGTGCCTTACTCTGGTGTAAGCCTGCTTTATAGACTGCCTTACACTGGAATAAGTTATGAGAGCATGTTTTCTGGAATCTGGCCCCTTATGTTGCACTCATTAATAAGCTCAGAATATCCCTTAACTCAGTTGTTATAAGGTCCCAACATTAAAAGTACATATGATAAGTAAGTTCTACTCAAAGTATGTTGTAGATTTAAGACAAACTGGTTAAGTTACTCTCATATTCATTCTTTGATTTGTGTTGTACTCATTTTCTGAGGACATTTGTATTACTCAGTTGTAAACTACAAAAATGAAACACTTCAGACTGTAATATTTAGTGTAATCTCAAAGTATGAAATACTTCCAGTTTGTACTTTTGCCCTGTTGGCCTGGTTCATGGCTGGAAATGGTTTATCGCCCAATCTACTTACCCAGTTATCAAAATGCTATAAAAATAAATAAATTAAATTAAAAGTATAATTCTCTGAACAGTCCAGTAAGAAAGTTCCTTAATAATTATAAAAATACATTTCCCAAAATTTTCTTCTGTGTTATAGAGCTCGTTTAAAAATAGCTCAGCAACCGGTTTAGATGATTGGTTAACTACTGATGCATAATTATCTTTTTTGTGAATCTCACAAGACGTGTTTGCTGCCATTATAAAACTAGTAGCAAGTTTGCTAAAACTGCATATAAAAGGTAGTATACAGAATACTGAACAACTCAAAATCCCATGAAGACATATCCAGATACAAGCATTAAACCTTGTAATACTTAAAAAGTGCTAAATACGTAAAAAACTAAATCGGCTACAAATTAGTACATTGTGCAGTTTCAGTGGCACAACTCAATTCATTTATTTATTTATTTGTTTGTTTGTTTATTTGTCTTTATTGACCATGAAAGTTCAACTGGGCAAAGCCCATTTTCAGCGGAGGCGCAGGAACAGAAGCTCCATCACAGTACATTTATATTAAGAAGTGAATTCAGACGGTTCTCAAAAAAAACAACAGTTGCATTTCTTAAGGAAAAAGCAAACATAATTATAAGACAGTTATATACATTAAAGTATTTACATCAACAATTATAAGTCTGTACAATTGTTGTAGCTCTAAAATCTTATAAGAAGTAAATGAATTGATTCTGCAAAAGGAAAAACGTTGTAAAGTTCAGTGATTCACAAAAAAGATAATTATGCATCAGTAGTTAACCAATCAGCTAAACTGGTTGCTGAGCTATTTTTAAACGAGCTCTATAACACAGAAGAAAATTTTGGGAAATGTATTTTTATAATTATTAAGAAACTTTCTTACTGGACTGTTCAGAGAATTATACTTTTAATTTCAGTAAAGAAAGGTTTGCATGGAGTTCAAGATATGCAATGAAGTAAGTTATAAAATTATGTAGGAAGGGAGATTTTAATATTGTATAGGGTTGTACAGAGTTCAAGAGATATAGTGAAGTAAGTTATAAAATTATGTAGGAAGGGAGATTTTAATATTGTATAGGGTTGTACAGAGTTCAAGAGATATAGTGAAGTAAGTTATAAAATTATGTAGGAGGAGAGGGGAGATAGTAGTAGTGTTTAGAAGAATAGTGGTAATAACATATAATGTAGAACAGGCTATAGGAATAGTTATATTTAGGCTGCCTGTTCCAAATTGGTGTGGCTAGAAGGTTTATAACTTAGGTATACAGGAGCTGCATGAGAGGGTTAGAGCAGTGGATGCGGCAGTTAGTAAAAGAAAAAGATGTGAAGTGTTGTTTAAGGGGTGCTGAAGAGGGGTGTATTGATTCAAGTGCAGGAAGGAAAGTTGTTAGAGGTATAATGATTCAAGCAGAGGTAGCAAAAAGTTTGTGATAAGCAATAAGAGGTTTGGGCTTTCACTAGAGGTCTCAACCTGGTGATGAACATGAGCATGACCAGGACTGGGTAAGGTATTGTTTTAGTTGGATTTTATGGCCTGGGAGTTTGTTAGTCATTCTTGCTTGTGTAGAGATGACATTCCAGAGTTTGAAGATGTAACAAAAGCATAGTAAGTCCCCTGATGAATTATTTGCTTTAGTAGTACTTAGTAGAAATTTGTCACAAGAGTGGAGGTCCTTTGAGGGGATGTAGGACAATAATATGTTTTTAATGCAGGGCATTGCTCAGGATAATATATCAGTTTGTATGCCATAACCAGTTACGCGTATAGTATATAGTCGTTAAGCTCTAGCCAGCTTAGCTATTTTAAGGCTTGGCAGTAATGAGTTTGTTGTGCAGTGTTGGTAACACATTTAGCTATTTTGTTGTGACAGGAGGCCAGTTTGGACTTTAGTATAGAGCTTATGTTTGTAAGGATAGATGAGGCATTAAGAGGTTTAGAAGCAAGTAGGATGAGGCTAAGGTTTTTCTTGCTGGGTCTATAAGGTACTGTTTTGCCATGTACAGGGAGTCAAATGTCTGGTAGGTGTTTTTAATTATTTGAAGAATATGTTGATCAAATTTAAGATGGTCATCTATTACAATGCTCAGTAATTTAGTATGTGGTACTACCTCAATTTTAGTATAATTTTCAGATGTAACCAAGAAAGATGTTTTTTAATGGAGATAACATTTTTGGTTGAAGAACATCAGTTTTGTTTTATTTGGATTAAGGAGTAGATATGAATTTCTCGGCCAGGTTTTGATTAAAGAGAAAGAAATTTGCGTGATTTCTTATAGTCTTGTAGGGGCTGCACATATTAAAGCTGAATCATCTACACAGAGCCAGAGCATAGCCAAATAGGCCTTATGCAGGGTAATGGATTGCCCCCCTCAGTAGCCAAAAAACAACAATACAAAAGGGCATCCAGGGAGGATGACCAACACTCTGAAGTAAAATGAAAATGATTTATTAGTCCAGTAAAACACAAGTCCCTTACAGACTAATAAATTGTTTTCATTTTACCTCTGAGTGTCGGTCATCCTTCCTGGGTGCCCTTTTGTATTGTTGTTTTTTGTTTTTTTCTGTAGCTATGATTACGTTTGGAGAATATGTGGCAATACTATCACATATATCCCTTGAGGGGATTTTATTGAATATGCTTCTAAGCCTGGTATTTAGGAGGAGAAGGCTGGAATTGGGGGGGTGTGGGAGAGAAAAAAACGAATGGTACATTTAACACTGTGCTGTTAATGTTTCCTTTTTCTTTCTGTTGTGTGGGTGAGGCCAGAGTTCGGGTGAATGTCTCCACTGATTTCTTCAGAAATTTTCTGAAGGAAAGTATGCAGCGAAATGCATCATTGGTTTAGTTTTCTTAGATTTTGTATGGTAACATATTTAGATTTAAGACACCTATAACTGAAAAAGTCTAAGAAAGTTTGCTGGTACAGTGTGGGTTCTGTGGTGATTGATAGACTTGGTAACTCTTTGTGGGGTCTATATTAGAAGCACAAACGTTTACTTACCCAAATACCTAAATGCTGACGTCTTCATCGAACCGCGAAAACATCGATTGTCCTGAAGCACGAAATCCGAAATGTCGAATCATCATGGTTGGCCCTTCTGTGGTATAGCTCCGTAAGGTAAGTGTGCGATAGTTGCGGACCTTAGGGTTAGGGTGTGGGTTAAGGTAAGTGCATAGGTGGTAATGTATGTGAGATTTAGTGTAGGGTTAGAAGTAGGGTTTTATTAAGTGCATGTGTGTGGATTATTTAGTTTGTTTGGGTATAGCTTCTTAAGGTAAGTGTGCGATAGTTACGGACCTTAGGGTTAGGGTACGGGTTAAGGTAAGTGCATACATGGTGGTATATGCAGGATTTAGTGTAGAGTTAGAAGTAGGGTTTAGTTTTGGGTCAGAAGTAGGGTTTTGGTTAGTGTATGTATGTGGTTTATTTAGTTTGTTTGTGTAGGTAGTATGTAGCCGGCGGTGGGGTGGGACAACTATGATAGTTCAAGTTTTTGAATTTCGCGGTTTAGGGCGTTCGGTGTATTTGCGGTTTGCGGAATATGTGTCGGCGTTTAGGTATACGGGTAAGTAAATGTTCATGCTTTTAATATAGACCCCTCTTTGTGTAGTGAGTATGGCTTTGTATGACTATTAATTTTATTTATGTGGGAGGTATAGTAGTTGTAAAGAGTGCTAATATGCTGAGAAGGCACACTAGTAGGGTTTGAGTCAGAGTAATTTTGTATAATATGTAAGATTTTGCTGAAGATATTAGTTTGCACTGCAAAATGTTACTGGGCAAGAGTAGTCATAGTTACTGGAGTATAACTTCTTAAAAGACATGCTGGGTAACAGTATTTTCAGTAAACAAGTCAGACATGCTAATTGTAGGGCAACTGAGATTGGGTTAAGTTCTGACTGTTTTGATTCAGAGACAGGTTGGGAGAAGTGTAGGGAGGGAGTGGGATATTTTAAATGTAGAGTAGGAGGGGTATCAATTGGGGGCAGAGTAAGGGAGCAGAGTGAGTTTGCATTGGCCAACTACTGAATCAACAATGTAATGGTGTTGAGAAAAAAATCAATAAGCTTTGGCTATGGCATAAGGTAAGAACGTTTCCAGAGGTAGTTAACAACTGTATCAGTTGAACAGTGTAAAACAGGAGCTCATAGGTGGAGAGGAGATTTACAGGGAGTGTACACAAGCCCAGGAAGACTAAGGAAATATTTAGTACTTATTGTGTTAGCTGCAAGATTCTGTAGTAAAAGAAGAAAAAGGAGGAGGGGTAGTTTGAAAATGAAAGCAAATATAATCGTCTGTCCTGTTTCAGTGGTGGGGGGTAGCAAGTTATGTATTGCCTATTATTTTGTACTACACAAAATCCTGTTAAACTGGTTGCCAATTATTGTGGGCTGTAGCATATACCAGTGGAATAGGTGTTGTTGGGGGTTCTATGGAGCCACGTCCTTTAGTACAGAGTTTGCACCAATACAGCCACCTGCTTCAGGTGAGTGTACATGCACACTCAGGTGTCCCCATTGTCTGATTTAACAAGCTGTAAGTGTTCGTTTATGTTAACTTTAGTGGATTGTACATACATATCTGCTTTGGCTGCACACTCTCAGTCCTTTCATGGATGGACTTCAGCCTTGGATGCAAGTAGGTAGACAGTGATAATTCTTATGCAGCCTGTGCAGTGCATTAGCTGAAATCAGTTTGGTCAAGGTCAACAGAGTAGGAAAAGAGATGGTGATTTGCAATGACCAGAGTCCAGCGGCTCCAGAAAAGGTCTGCATTCAATGTGAACTCAAACTTTTGTCAGGTACTGAGCACATATGAGCATGTTAAGTGATATACTTTGTGGCAGAGCATGATAAGGTGTATTCCACAGTAAAGTTATTTAGAAAAATACATATTTTTTAAAGATTCTAAGTGCAATAGCAGTAATCAAAACTGGGCCCACTCCCAACAACATTTACCCTATCGTGCTTCACCATATGCCTATTGACTTACTAAGTACCATTCGCTCTTCTGTACAACTGAGGTGGGATGCTGGGAATCTATCGTTCTCTGGGCTATCCTAAATGTATATGTGTGTATGCGCTTCCATGATGGTTTATAAAATCCACAGCATGAATAGTAAGGGTTAAGTTGAAAGACTATATATATCTATAGCTATATCTATATCTCTATATATGTATATATATATATATATATATATATATATATATATATATATATATATATATATATATATATATATATATATATAGTGAGATCTATATATATATATATATATATATATAGAGAGAGAGAGAGACAGAGACAAAGAGAGAGTTATGACATGTAGGGAAAGGCCTAATGAAGAAATGAAATGTGCTTAATATATATTTTGCTAAATGCAGGATTTTAACTTCAAAACCTATTTCAATGTCTGGAGAGCATTACACGGTGTGTTTGTGTAGGGATCTGACTTCAAAGAATTCAAAGACATTGCGTAGTCTTCAGAAATGGTTGATTCATTAGGAAGTACTTATTGGTCTTTAATAATGCTACATAGCTAACTGTTATGTCACAGTTTTTACTTCAGTGTTCAATTAATATCAAATAGCTTTGAAATATCTGGTGAATTACTGATTAGAGTAGCTTTAGGAAAACAGGATATTCTCATAGGATCTAGATCACTTGTTATTAACAAATATTTTTAGCTATGATCTTCCTTTCTGCTTTGCATTTACATTTCCTTTTTATCACTGGTGGCTACTGCATACATATTTGCTGGGATTCATGAAAATATAGTGCCAGCCATATGTGGGCAACACATCAGTGTCAAATAAGGAAACATCTATATCCATAATAATGTCAGTGCCAGCCATATGTGGGCAACACATCAGTGCCCAATAATGACACAGCTATACCCATAATAATATCACTGCTAGTCATATGTGGGCAACACATCAGTGTCCAATAATGACACAGCTATATCCATAATATCAATGCAAGCCATATGTGGGCAACACATCAGTGCCCAGTAATGACACAGCTATATCCATAATAATATCAGCACCAGCCATATGTGGGCAACACATCAGTGCCCAATAATGACACAGCTATATCTATAATAATGTCAATGCCAGCCATATGTGGGCAACACATCAGTGCCCAATAATGATACAGCTATATCCATAATAATATCAATACCAGCCATATGTGGGCAACACATCAGTGCCCATAATGACACAGCTATATCCATAATAATATCAGTGCCAGCCATATGTGGGCAACACATCAGTGCCCAATAATGATACAGCTATATCCATAATAATATCAGTGCCAGCCATATGTGGGCAACACATCAGTGCCCATTGAGACAGCTATATCCATAATAATAGTGCCAGCCATATGTGGGCAACACAGCAGTGCCCAATAATGAAACAACTATATCTATAATAATATCAGTGCCAGCCATATGTGGGCAACACATCAGTGCCCAATAATGACACAGCTATAGCGCCAGCCATTTGTGGACAACAAATCAGTGCCCAATAATGACACAGCTATATCTATAATAATATCAGTGCCAGCCATATGTGGGTAACACATCAGTACCCAATAATGACACAGCTATAGTGCCAGCCATTTGTGGACAACACATCAGTGCCCAATAATGACACAGCTATAGCTATAATAATATCAGCGCCAGCCATATGTGGGTAACATATAAGTGCCCAGTAATGACACAGCTATATCCATAATAATGTCAGTGCCAGCCATATGTGGGCAACACATCAGTGCCCAATAATGAGACAACTACATCCATAATAATATCAGTGCCAGCCACATGTGGGCAACACATCAGTGCCCAATAATGAGACAGCTATATAACATATTATTTGGTTAGTAGTTTTAAGAAAGCTAAGGGAAATGAGGTTTATTTTCTCTGGACTCATAGGTGTTTTTTTTCAGTCCACCACAATTTTTGCCTGTTTCCACTGGACAAGAATATCTCCTCATCTTACATCTCAGGTGCATTATTTCTTGTTAGGAGGGGCGTAATCTCCCTTCTTACTATTAGTTGCCAGTGGTAACTGTACCCAGTCTCCACTTTAGAGCTTCCTTTCTGTATGAGGACACTGTGGCAAGTTTACATTTGACTACATTTTTACTATAAATGCTATTTACGCATGATATTATTTTATTGAGCATAAAATAATATCATGCGTAAATAGCATTTATAGTAAAATGTAAACTTGCCACAGTGTCACATGATATTATTTTATTGAGCATTAACCCAGCCACTGGGGATGCACAAGCCAGTGCATTTCTTTGTGCCGGTCCCAAGCCCGGATAAATGGGGAGGGTTGCGTCAGGAAGGGCATCCAGCGTAAAACCTCTGCCAAGTTACTGATGTGGAGAACAATTCATAATTACATACCGGATCGGTCGAGGCCCGGGTTAACAACGACTGCCACCAGTACTGTTAACCAACAGGGTGCTGGTGGAAATTGGGCTACTGTTGGCCAAAGAAGAAGAGGAGGGGGAAGGCATGCCCGAAGGCAGGAAGAGAGGAGGAAGGTTAGGAGTGTAGTACTGAGGGTAGAAACTTTGAATGTTGGCAGTATGACTGGTATAGGGAGAGAGCTAGCTGATATGATGGAGAGAAGGAAGGTTGATATATTGTGCGTGCAAGAGACCAGATGGAAGGGAAGTAAGGCCAGGTGTTTAGGAAACGGGTTCAAATTGTTCTATCATGGTGTGGATGGCAGAAGAAATGGGGTAGGGGTTATCCTAATGGAACAGTATGCCAAGAGTGTTTTGGAGGTGAAGAGAGTGTCTGATAGAGTGATGTTTATGAAGCTTGAAATTGATGGTGTAATAATGAATGTTGTTAGTGCATATGCTCCACAAGTTGGGTATGCGATGGATGAGAAAGAAAAATTTTGGAGTGAGTTGGATGAAGTGGTGGTGAGTGTACCCAAGGGTGAGAGACTAGTGACTGGAGCGGACTTCAATGGGCATGTTGGTGAAGTGAACAGAGAGGATGAGGAAGTGATGGTTAGGTATGGTGTTAAGGAGAGGAATGCAGAAGATCAGATGATTGTGGATTTTGCGAAAAGGATGGACATGGCTGTGGTGAATACGTATTTTAAGAAGAGGGAGGAGCATAGGGTGACATACAAGAGTGGAGGAAGATGCACACAGGTGGATTATATCCTATATAGGAGGGCCAGTCTGAAGGAGATTGGAGACTGTAAAGTGGTGACTGGGGAAAGTGTAGTTAACCAGCATAGAATGGTGGTCTGCAGGATGATGTTAGTGATCAAGAAGCGGAGGAGGAGTGTGAAAGCAGTGCCAAGGTTTAAATGGTGGAAGTTAAAAAAGGGTGATTGTGAGGTGGAGTTCAGGGAAGAGTTAAGACAGGCACTGGGAGGCAATGAAAAGTTACCGAATAGCTGGGTAACTACAACAGAGCTAGTAAGGGAGACTGCTAGGAAGGTGCTTGGTGTGACATCTGGACATAGGAAGGAGGACAAGGAGACATGGTGGTGGAATGAGGAAGTACAGGAGAGTATACAGAGGAAGAGGCTGGCGAAGAAGAAGTGGGATTGTCAAAGAGATGAAGAAAGTAGACATGAGTATAAGGAGATGAGGCGCATGGCAAAGAGAGAGGTGGCGAAGGCTAAGGATAAGGCATATAGAGAGTTGTATGAGAGATTGGACACTAAAGAGGGAGAAAAGGACCTGTACCGATTGGTTAGACAGAGGGACAGAGCTGGGAAAGATGTGCAGCAGGTAAGGGTGATAAAGGACAGTGAGGGAAACATACTCACAAGTGAGGAGAGTGTGTTGAGTAGATGGAAAGAGCACTTTGAAAGGCTGATGAATGAATAGAATGAGAGAGAGAAGGTTGGATGATGTGGGGATAGTGAATCAGGAAGTGAAGCAGATTAGCAAGGAGGAAGTAAGGACATCTATGAAGAGGATGAAGAATGGAAAGGCTGTTGGCCCAGATGACATACCAGTGGAAGCATGGAGGTGCTTAGGAGAAATGGCAGTGGAATCTTTAACCAGATTGTTTAATGAAATTTTGGAAAGTCAGAGGATGCCTGAGGAGTGGAGAAAAAGTGTTTTAGTACCTATCTTTAAGAATAAGGGTGATGTGCAGCGCTGCAGTAACTACAGAGGGATAAAATTGATCAGTCACAGCTTGAAGTTATGGGAAAGAGTAGTAGAAGCTAGGTTAAGAAGGGAGTTTATAATTAGTGATCAGCAGTATGGTTTCATGCCAGGAAAGAGCACTACAGATGCAATATTTGCTCTGAGAGTGTTGTTGGAGAAATACAGAGAAGGTCAGAAGGAGTTGCATTGTGTCTTTGTGGACTTAGAGAAAGCATATGACAGGGTGCCTAGAGAGGAGTTGTGGTATTGTATGAGGAAGTTGGGAGTGGCAGAGAAGTATGTTAGAGTGGTACAGGATATGTAAAAGGGTAGTGTGACATTGATGAGGACTGCGGTGGGAGTGACAGATACATTTAAGGTGGAGGTGGGATTACATCAAGGATCTGCTCTGAGCCCTTTCTTATTTGCAGTGGTGATGGACAGGTTGACAGATGAGATTAGACAGGAGGCTCCGTGGACTATGATGTTTGCAGATGACATTGTGATATGTAGTAAGAGTAGGGACCAGGTTGAGGAGACCCTGGAGAGGTGGAGATATGCTTTAGAGAGGAGAGGAATGAAGGTCAGCAGGGCTAAAATAGAATATATGTGTGTAAATGAGAGGGAGGGTAGAGGAATGGTGAGGATGCAGGGAGTAGAGCTGGTAAAAGTGGATGAGTTTAAGTACTTGGGATCAACAGTTCAGAGTAATGGTGAGTGTGGAAGAGAGGTGAAGAAGAGAGTACAGGCAGGGTGGACTGGGTGGAGAAGAGTGTCAGGAGTGATTTGTGACAGACGGGTACCAATAAGAGTGAAAGGGAAGGTCTACAAGAGGGTAGTGAGACCAGCTGTGTTATATGGGTTGGAGATGGTAGCATTGACGAAAAGGCAGGAGTCAGAGCTGGATGTGGCAGAGTTAAAGATGTTAAGAGTTGCACTGGATGTGACTAGGATGGACAGGATTAGGAATCAGTATATTAGAGGGTCAGCTCAGGTTGGACAGTTTGAAGACAAAGCAAGAGAGGCGAGATTGCGTTGGTTTGGACATGTGCTGAGGAGGGATGCTGGGTATATTGGGAAAAGGATACTAAGGATGGAGCTGCCAGGTAAGAGGAAAAGAGGAAGGCCTAAGATGAGGTTTATGGATGTGGTGAGAGAGGACATGCAGGTGGTTGGTGTGAAAGAGCATGATGCAAAGGACAGGAAGAAATGGAAACAGATGATCTGCTGTGGCGACCCCTAATGGGAACAGCTGAAAGAAGACGATGATGATGATGATTATTTTATTAAGCATAAAACATGTCATGTCCTCTGAAGAACACTCTTGGTTAATTATGTGTAGTTTTGCAGCTTACTAGTAACCCATTTGGGTAAGGGACTGAATTTTTTTTCAGAGTGTAGATGAATTGAAAAGCACATGTAGACCCTCCTGGAATCCAACTTGTTAGTCCTGTTTTAAGTGTCAATTGAACCCCAGTTCACTTGTGGGCTATAATTTGTTTAGGGATGTGGGGTAACATATGGCATTATAAAGACTATACAGTTACATTCCCAGCCCTGCGCTGTCACTGTTTTTAATGTGGAAACTTCAGCAGATGGACCGCATTGTCCCATTATTTCTTACTCACTGGTTATCATCCTGCAGTCATGTGATCAGATGTATTTTGCCTGTACAAGAAGCCTCTTGAAAAATTCTGCCTCCTCTCTGTGGTCTGTGAGATCCTGCTGTACTTTCTCCCTTATTATTTAGTAACTATGCACAAGTGTAAAGTGTACTGCATTCTTAGGAAACATTTTGAAAATCTTTGGCACAGAAGTAAGTATAACAGAATAAGCTGGAGTGCTTTTCATGTACTGTAGGATGAGGTCTATGTTATATAACTGAATGTTCAACTCCATTAGCCTCCATTCATCGAACTGAAAACAGCAAACATGCACATCAGTGAACATGAACTGCAGCAGATTTTTAAAACAGGGAATGGTATTAGTTGGCCAACATCAGGAAATTTGCAGTTTTCCTCACTGTAGTGCGATCTCAGAGTTGATATATATATATATATATATATATATATATATATATATATATATATATATATATATATATATAGGGATGGTGTGGGTGGCGCAGCCCCCCACCTGCTTGGGTTTTACATACTGTAGTTTGTCTGATGGTCACAATCTTGGCCAACTTATGCCATTCTCTGCTTTAGAAATTTGCTGAAGTTCACATTTGCTGAAGTGCATATTCGCTGTTTTCTTTTCAATGAATAGAGGTTCCCAGAGTTGAACATTCGATTATATGACATAGACCTATGTTGGCTGTAATTGCTGGCACCAGGTTGATAGCTAAAACAAGACACATCCACTGTATGAGCACAGGCTCAAAAGAGGAAACACTTTGTGTTTCATATGTAGAATAAATAACTGGGTATTTGTGAAGCTTTCATCCTTCAGATGAGACATTAAACCAATGCCCCATCTGCTTGGGTTAGGGGTAGCTCAGGTAAATGTAGAAGATGCCACAGAACCTGTCAAAAAGAGTAAGGAAAGTTTCCTGATGTCCTGGCCAAAATTCCCCCACAGTAGAAATACTACCTTGGGTCTCTCCTGTAAACAGATCACTAGCCTAGTGGGACAAACTTGGTCAACAAAGGAGAAAATAAATAAATACAAAATAAACAATGCAATTCAGAGATATGATAAAGTCACATGGAGCAACCTCTCATTACCAGCTCATTACCATGTCTCTGAATCAAACAATGCACAGTTATATGTAACCTCAACCATGCTCCCCTTACCAGCCTATGCAATGCAGTTGCAAAGGCACCTACAATCATGCATGCATGAACACACATGCCAACACTCATGCACACTCACACATTCACACCCAAAGAATCACACAAACATATCTAGATAGTTGCAATCATGCCACTACACATACACACACACACACACACACACACACACACACACACACACACACACACACACACACATACACAAACACACTCAGGCACCTTCGGAGTACTTACCCACCACAGTGCCAAACATCACTGTGACATCCAGTTAATATCGCACTGGACTCCCACCAATAAGTGATGTCCCCCACTTAAAACTAAGGTCAGTAATTAAGGAGCCTCAATCCTCACTACTGACACCAGTGTGGAAACATCATGGGAAGACACCAGAGCACAGAGCACACAAGAGTAAAATTCCACAATTTCCCTTAAGAGCACAACAGGAACATGATCTGTTTCCTGGGACTGGACTATATACCTCTGTCCACCCCATCATTTAGTATACACTTCACAGCAATGTGTTCCAGTTTAACACCTCTGACTCACTCAGACTCAAAATAAATTCAAATCTCACACATTCTAACACTTTCTTGACACAGATTTCCAGCTATGTCCCCTCCCCAGGTAAATGCTGTCACCACAGTCAGACAGGTATACACACCTTTCAAAGGGTGATCAATTATTAAAAATCAAATATTAAAATAAATGATAGCTATGACCAGAAGCAGCCAGGCATTCAAGGTGACCTGGGGAGTATCAAATAGGTATAAGCACTCTGTAAACTCTAAACAATACACTGATTGTCCTGCCATAATGTAAAGAAATGAAAACATTTAATAATAAGCAAAATGATTATTAAAAAAATGTAAATTAATAACTTTCAATGAACATCAGAATTCAATCACCAGAAATATAAAATTAAACTGTAGGATAGAAGTTTATCATCTCAGAAAAACTCTATCTAAATAACTAAACTTTCCTAATCTAACTAGAGAATACTGTCCCCGTTCTAATCTACAACATAACAGCAAGTTAAAGGCAGGTTTACACTTTTTGGTGAGTCTTTTTTTCTTGGGTATCCACTGCACGTTAACTGCCATTCAACTGATTTCGGCAATATCTTTTACAGTCCAGGTTAACAGTCTCAATTTCCATTTTAAAAATAACAATCAGCTGTTTGAAAAAGTTATTTTTCCTGTCAATCGTCTGTTCAAATAATCACATACCAACCAGGAACATTCTAATGGCATCATTTACTAATCAGCTGATTCTCTGCAGACAGTTTGTACTTCAGAATCTCCCTCACAATCATGTGCAGTTAGAAATGGATCAAAACACTGACGCATTCTTTAAACATTTTGTATAAGCAGGTAGATACGCAACATTTTAAAAATGTGTTTACATTTTCACAATTAGACATGCTGGTATACAATACAAGTTAATCTAAGAATATATACAAATTTCCTGCCAGGCATGCTAACACAGATGACAGTGTTTTCATTTTCTTCAGAGTCAAGTTCTTACTTTTTTTGCTCCCCAAATAATGCAGTAGACATATTCAAAGAATTACCATTCTGATCTCAACAAAAAGTTCTGGGGAAGGGCACATTGCTAATTAGCATTAGCTTTGTCCCTATACTGCTGCATTTATATATTTATATGTGGCTTGCATCACTTAGACTAGTGTAGCACTGCAGACTGAACCACTATGGCATAATGCACCTAAACAATCCTGCTGCATACTGGATTGCACAGTGTCTTATGTGTTTCCTGAATCCCAACCAATGTATTTTTCTAATTTTCACTCATACTACCAATAATTTTGCTTATCATTCCACTACTACATAATGTGATAGCATAAATGTAGAGCTATGATGGTAAAGCAAAGAGATGAGAAGCATGTTTGTGGACAAAGAACATGACCCATGTAAATTTGGCCTGGTTAAAAACAGGTTTATAATCTTCTTCTTCTTTCGTTTTTTTCCCGGTTAGGGGTCGCCACAGCGGATCACCTGTCCACTCATGATTGGCAGTGGAGTTTTATGGTGCCAAGGTGCCAGCCCAGCACCCAACCTTCCACAGAAGGCACACGCATGCACACACTCACACCTAGGGCCAATTTGGAGTGTCCAATCCACCTACATGTCTTTGGGATGTGGGAGGAAACCGGAGCACCTGGAGGAAACCCACGCGACCACAGGGAGGACATGCAGACTCCGCATAGAAGGCACCCCAGCCGAGAATCGAACCAGAGAACCTCTTGCTGTGAGGCGGCAATGCTAACCTAAAAACAGGTTTATAATAAATAAATAAAATAGACTAGTTATTAATAGTTTGTTGAAATCATTCCCTGGGATATCCCCTTTGTACACCATTTAATTACATTTCATAACATGTACAAAAATAAGTGGAAAGGAGTGACTATGAGGATTATCTCATGTCCTGTACAATGAGCTGTATTTTTGGACAGGTAGGCTATACATTTCTTCCAAATGTGTCTTATTCCTAATAGGTGGAGGAAAATACAAGGCACGTGTACACTGTACCATGTTTCAAGAAATGGATCAGCAAAGTCATCTTGTCCAAAGGAATTGGAGAGACCGTGAAGAAAGAGCAACATTTGCATTTGCTGCTTAAGTATTTCAATTTCAATTTCTCCAAGGTTTAGTAAGCTCTGAGTTGATACACTAGTGAGCACAGGTATGTGGGATGCAGCCCCCCCCCCCCCAATGTGCAACATAAAGTAGAGAGACTTGTCCTGCACAAAACTTTCATCTTTGTCTTTTTCAGCAAACTGTGTATCTGGTAAGCTTTTACTTACCTCTGTGTTAAAATGTAATTCATTTAATTGTGTTTTGCTTAACTGACTGTCTTACTGCTAATGCAGGTAAGTACTGACAAACTGTATAATATTCTTGATGGTTTCTTATCACAGGAGTGAAACAGTATTAAGCTGAGACTGTTCAGCTGAACATTCTTTGCCAAGATTTTTGTTTTCAATAGGGGACAAGGCTCCTACATGGATTTAATTACGATTAATTAAATGTATTTTTTTAATACATGATTAATCAAAACCAAAATATTTAAAGCCTAGGAAAGTTAGCATCTCAAAATAGTAACACTCTCAAGCATTCTGGACTATCCTCTCCAAGCACAGCAATGACATACAAAGCAACCACATACAAAATAAAAATTTGAAGGGGCATGTGGACAGTGACCTAACTTTTGACCAACATGTGTCCACTGTTGTAAGAAAATCTTTCCATATTGTGTGTCTTAGAAATAAAAGGATTGTGTCTAGATCTATAGATGTCATTGCCCCCTTTACTAAGCCCTCATTAGGTCAGTTATTGAGTATAATGCCCCCTTTGGCATGTATCTGTCCAGACACATGCAACAACTGTAATGCCCAAAGATATACCTTACTAAAAGGATGTAAGGCCAAAATAACATGTCCTACATGGACTGACTCAAACACTATCACTATACTCTGCATCCTACATACTGCTAAGAGATTACCTGTGTCTGACATCCCCTGACCCAATACTGATGGACCTACTGCACATCAGTAAATCAAATGGCTTCAGAAATGTAAGTTTAGGGATCTAAACCTCTTCTGCAGCATCAACAGAACAATTTAAAGAGGCAAGTATATCTCACAGAGAATACTTCTGCTCTGGAACAGACTTTCCATCCACATAGAACAAAGCTCATCCCTGTCCATATTCAAGTACAACTTGGATCTATGAATGGGTAATAGATGATTTACCCCAGAACTGCCCCCTTCATTAGTAAATGAACAGAGGCAGCTCCTAAATGCTCTATTCCATGCATGGGTCATCTCAAGTTATCTATGGTATGACCTTCTCACCAGAGCTAATATGCAATTATCAAACATGGGTTAGGTAAGGCCAATCTAACACCAGATGGGATAGGTAAATTCAAGCACCAAAAAGGAAATTGTCTAGACTTAAAATGCCCCACAAGGGAAGCTAGCCTTGCACTTACTATGAACCTCAAGACTATCAAGTAACCTCAATAACACTTTGTTTAATTTAATTGTTCCTTTCAGAGTAGAGTTCAGCCCATTATATAGTTTAGAAAATTAAAAGAGTTCCATAACTTTAAGAGTGCCCAGGAAAAGTCCTATTTTATTCTGCTAAATGATTTTCTCCATCTAAAGACAGGCAATCCTATTGCCCCACCACACCTATTCACAGATGCAAGGGCATGAGACCCTACCCAGATATATGCTACAGAAACTTTGTCGTTTATAAACTCTTACTCCTCAATTAATAGTGGCAACCCTACCTTCTCAAGCCAAAAGGCCAGTAACTTAGCCAGAATCATCAAATCATCATTTAGGTAAACTGGCCTGTATGAGTCAACTGAGACCAAGTCTTTTCTGACTTTAAGAGGTAAGGTAATAGTAGCTGCTAATATATATCTTTCTGCACTCTCTGATCTCCTGCCATGTACTCATACAATTAGTGTAAAAACTTAATGACTTCCTTGTCACTTAGAAGGTAGGTCCATACAGGCTGATGGTCTGCTCTGGGAGACTTCTACAGCAATAATGAAGTGCCAGAGCTCATGCTACATATATATATATATATATATATATATATATATACACACACACACACACACACACACACACACACACATATATATATATATATATATATATATATATATATATATATATATATATATATATATATGGGTCTACTTCTAAAGACCGAACCGACGATTCCCCGACACAGAAATCACAGACGCCAGAAAACCGACAACACACAAACCCGACAACGCGAAACACCGAACACCATAACACCGACACACGGAACGTAAACAACACACTACACTACATAGCATACACACTAGCCCTGACCCAAACCCTAACCCTAAGGTCCGAAACTATCGCACACTTCACCTACCTGCACCCTAACCCTAACTCACTTACCCACCCCTAGCCCAAGCTCTGACACTAACGCACACTTCACCTACCTGCACCCTAACCCTAACTCACTTACCCACCCCTAGCCCAAGCTCCGACACTAACGCACACTTCACCTACCCGCACCCTAACCCTAACTCACTTACCCACCCCTAGCCCAAGCTCCGACACTAACGCACATTTCACCTACCTGCACCCTAACCCTAACTCACTTACCCACCCCTAGCCCAAGCTCCGACACTAACGCACACTTCACCTACCTGCACCCTAACCCTAACTCACTTACCTGACCACTCCTACCTCCGTCACTGTCGCACACTTACCGGGTCGCGATCACACATTACCCTTGTCGGTCTTTCCACTGTCGGCGAATCACCCTGTCGGTATACGTACCTGTCGGTTATCTGGCGTCGGTGATTTCTGCATCGGGGAATCGGCGGTTCGGTCTTTAGAAGGGGACCCATATATATATATATATATATATATATATATATATATATATATATATATATATATATATATATATATATATATATATATATCATGTTGACTGGCACCAAAACAATCAACTGGACATGTGTACAACTCCCTGAAATATTGAGCAAAATGTGTACAATCTCTGAATGGTGGCAAATTAAATGCCCTCTCCCTGACTGTCTGACTGTTGGGATGTTCTGCTTGGTGGCCTCCATGTCCATGTATTGCAGCCTTGTGAGTTTCAGTGGTCTGGAATGCAGTTTGGAAATCTGTATACCAGTGCAACTCACTCCACTATCCAAGCAGACATTAAGAAATTGCCTTAACTGAGCCCAGATCCACACTAAGCCACAGTATGAACTCCCTAAGGTACAGCTCACTCTGCGTGTCCAGTGCACAAACAGATCCACACTAAGCCACAGTATGAACTCCCTAAGGTACAACTCACTCTGCGTGTCCAGTGCACAAACAGATCCACACTAAGCCACAGTATGAACTCCCTAAGGTACAGCTCACTCTGCATGTCCAGTGCATGTCCAGTGCACAAACAGATCCACACTAAGCCACAGTATGAACTCCCCTGAGGTACAACTCACTCTGCGTGTCCAGTGCACAAACAGATGTCTGAGATTTTCTTGCATTTTTTTTTTTTTGGCCATAAACGTTAGCATGAGTGCTCATAAGCTGGATCATTAACACATTTCCAATCATCTTCTCACATAACAAAAGTGGAGTTGTTAGAAGCAGCAAAGTATCCAAACCTGAAAGCATTGGAGGTCATAGTTGTTAGCACCTCACAAGCTCCAAAACAAAACAAAACAAAGCCAAACCTCCATTCAGCCTACCTAGTATTAAACATATCCTGATCAGCATCAGTAAATAGAACAGCCTGAGCCAACAGGTAATGCCTGGATACTATAATTGTGACTCCTTCAGGACGATCATACCTGCTGAGTGTCCTACTATGTTACATCTTTTAAATCTGAGACTGACATTGATAACTACAGTGGTGTGTCTTTTCTTGCAGAAAGCACCACTCAAGTACAACTGCCAAATAGTAAAAGTCAGTTTTCACAGTTTTTTTCCTTTCCTGCAACCCGATTACATTCCAGTTATTGTAATTAGTTACCATTCCACTCTACTTTATAATTCATAGCTTCTAAGGGAACCCTAAGCATCCATCTACAGTCTTGGTCCCAGCCACACTAAACCCCCCACCACCACATCTATTAGAAACAAAATCTATATACATGCATAAAAAAAAAAAAAAAAAGGAAACAAATAGAAATTAATACTATACACTTGTATTCTTGAAGAGTAATCTGGCTATACTCAGACAGTGGCTGATTAATTCATGGGAAAAAAAAGCAGAAGGTACTTCCTGGACTGCACTCCACTCTGACCCTAATTGGTGAGCATCACTGAAGCTCTGAAACAATCAGGTTTGAGTCAGCATGAGGGGTCTTTAGGATGTATACACTTCCCAGAATCAAGTGCAATTACTCCACAGCTTTCGTGCCTCGAACACTTACTCGAAGCCCTAGGTTATTTCAGGACAGCAACAACTTCAGGATTAGTATGCAGTAGTGAGATGCATCATATCTGCTTTTCCTTTAGTTGAGAGGAAGAAGAACCTGCAAGAACAAAGCAGCCACCCCCATCCAAGCTCAGCACTAATCAATACCACTCCCAAAAGGCATAACATGACTGGCTTATCTCACACAGCTCTGTACTGTAGCTATAGGCGACAAACAACATTCCAAACAGCAACATCACACCATTGTCAGTACTGCCTGATCTAACACAAAGACATGCTAGGGCACTCCGACCCTCATCACCACACATAATAAGACTGTTCTACCATTGTCAGTTGTAGCATTTTATAAAACCAATAAGGTAAAAATGCTAACACCATTGTTTCTTTGACTGAGTAGCACTAATATTTATGAGTTCAATTTCAAGGGATCCCCTCATGCATAAGATTCACACATCAACACATTTTAAATAGTGTGTGTGTGTGTGTGTGTGTGTGTGTGTGTGTGTGTGTGTGTGTGTGTGTGTGTGTGTGCGTGTGTGTGCGTGTGCGTGCGTGTGTGTGTGTGTATACGGATACCAAGTTACAGGAAGGCAGATGCTGGATGCAAAACTAAAATTATGAGACAATACTGTGTCAGCTACAGCCTAGGTAACCCTTACTATGTGAAACCCCTGCTTCCCCCTTGTTTATCAGCATACTGAGACAACCCTCAGCAGCCTCCCCAAGGGAAGAAGTTATACAGCATGTGGAATCTGGCCACCCCTACTTACCCACACCTTAGCCATCCCGCCAGCACTTCTGCACATTGCTGTACCACATGAATGCTCCATTACACATCTTTCATATAAAGCAGATATACAGATATGACTGCATTAGTAATCACTCCGTCACTTAGTACTCCCTCAGTCACATTTTAAAAAGTTCAGTTGTATATGTTCCAAGCATATCTCTCAACTGTACACATTTTCACAGAATGTCCAGTTTTTGCCTCATATATTTGGTCTGTTTCTCATAAAATTGCAGTGTTCTGGCAAATGATGAGGGCTGAAGTCACAAAATAATGGCAGACATTTCAGTTTCAGACTTCATACCCTTAAGAAGATTCATGCTAATGCAAAAGCTGTTATTTTATCAACTTTCTAAGTTTATAAAAGCAATATTTAAAAAGAGTCCCTATTTTTGGGCCTGTGTCTCCCCGTTATTTTTTGCTTTGTCCAGGTTTCTTGCTCTAAGAGGTTGGGAGGTATTCCAAGCTATAACTTCCTGCTTCCACAATGGGAAAGATTTCCAGGAGTCCTTGTGCAGCACTTGTAGCTGTAGGCACCACTGAGCTCTGAATTTGACATATGCCATAACAAAACAACCGGAGAGAGCCTTATGGGCTGTCTACCTTTTTATAATTTCAGTGGAAACTGTTCCACTGTTTGTCATAGAGGATTTTCTGACAACAATCTGTTATTACTTGCAGCCAATTGCAAATATCCACTTTTCCCTGACAGTTCAAAAGCTATAATGCTAACAGGTCCTGGAACTTTGTACATCGATGCCACCAGCTGCAGAGTTCAGTGTGCATTCCTATTAATCTAGTCCAGGCCATGGCTGTAAGGTACTACCACCTTTACCTGTACATTCTATGGGAAATGAATTATGCACTCTGTCCCTTCTCCCTTAGGCAGGCCAAATGATTCCATTCTGTTTCAGCTTATATAAGAAGTTATGCTGCATGTTATTATTAGAAATATAGTAAATATTCTGAAAACGATGTACTGCATTAGTTTACTTGACATAGGCTATCCACTTCTGCTTAATGTCTTGTTACTTGCAGTTCATATTGTATTTCTTGATCATAGATTATTATAGTAATATTCTGAAAATGTGTCTTAATCTGTTTGTGTTTCACCTGTTGTGGGGATTTTCTCTCGCTGTATATAATTTACTTATCAGCTATTGTAAAATGTGTTTTATGTGTGTTTTGTGAAGCCTTTCTGCCCAGCTCATTGTAAAATATTTAATCTGTTTCAGGGCTTTTCTCTCCTTGTATATAGCTACTCATCAACGGTTTAAATGTTTTTGAACCTGTTCTGGAGCTTTTCTCCCCAGGCCTCAGCTGAAAATGGGCTGTTAGCTCAGTCAGACTCTCCCAGTTACCAAAGGACAAATAAATAATAAATAAATAAACCTAAATGCACCTCTCTGTCCATTAGTTTACATATCGACGACTTCACCACTTGGCAAACAGCTTCAGCAGACACCTTCAGAACCCTTCTATCTGTTGATACAAGCTTTGATTTCCTCCAGGTCCACCTTATCGCTAGCCACCTCCATGTTCAAGGCAGTAAGTAACTTGAAAAAACAATATTCCAAAAGACTTCTCTAAAGCAGGAAACATTAAAGTTAATTTTGCACTTTTTTCTCTTCGCTGTTTTCTCAGCACTTCAATTGTTTCAAATTTGAGTGAAGTTGCAGTTTGTGAGCACTGTGCTTGTCTAAGTCCCATACCTCTCAGCTTCCTAGTGCAAGAAATCTGGACAAAGCCAAAAATAATGGCAGGACAAAGGCCCAAAATCAGGGACAGATTTTGAATATTTCTCTTACAAACTTAGAAAGTTGATAGAATAATAATTTTGTTGTATTATCATGCATTTTCTGAAGAATATGGAGTCTGGAATTCAAATGCCTATCATTGTTTTAGTGTCTTCAATCCTCAGTGATTTGTCAGAAGACTTTAAATTTTATGAGGAACTGACTGAAAATAAGAGGAAAAAATCTGGACAAGTTGAGAGGCATGCAAATACCTTCTCCTAAGGAGCAGGAAATGTACCCCTGAACAAAGTATCTTGCTTCTCAAGGGCACCATCCAAAACCATAATAACCAGCAACTATGTCAAAAGCTTTATCCAACTGAAATGGGTTCTGAGACACTAACATGGTGACTAGTACGGGAGAATCTGAGACACTAGTGTGGTAACTAGTACAGGAGAATCTAAGACACTAACATGGTAACTAGTATGGGAGAATCTGAGATGCTGGCATGGTAACTAATATGGGAGAATCTGAGACACTAACATGGTAACTAGTATGGGAGAATCTGAGATGCTAGCATGGTAACTAGTACGGGAGAATCTGAGATGCTAGCATGGTAACTAGTATGGGAGAATCTGAGACACTAGTGTGGTAACTAGTACAGGAGAATATAAGACACTAACATGGTAACTAGTATGGGAGAATCTGAGACACTAGCATGGTAACTAGTATGGGAGAATCTGAGACGCTAGCATGGTAACTAGTACGGGAGAATCTGAGATGCTAACATGGTAACTAGTACAGGAGAATCTGAGATGCTAGCATGGTAACTAGTACGGGAGAATCTGAGATGCTAGCATAGTAACTAGTACGGGATAATCTAATACGCTAGCATGGTAACTAATACGGGAGAATCTGAGATGCTAGCATGATAACTAGTACGGGAGAATCTGAGATGCTAGCATGGTAACTAGTACGGGAGAATCTGAAATGCTAGCATGGTAACTAGTACGGGAGAATCTAAGATGCTAGCATGGTAACTAGTACGGGAGAATCTGAGATGCTAGCATGGTAACTAGTACGGGAGAATCTGAGACACTAACATGGTAACTAGTACGGGAGAATCTGAGATGCTAGCATGGTAACTAGTACAGGAGAATCTGAGATGCTAGCATGGTAACTAGTACGGGAGAATCTGAGATGCTAGCATAGTAACTAGTACGGGATAATCTAATACGCTAGCATGGTAACTAATACGGGAGAATCTGAGATGTTAGCATGGTAACTAGTACGGGAGAATCTGAGATGCTAGCATGGTAACTAGTACGGGAGAATCTGATATGCTAGCATGGTAACTAGTATGGGAGAATCTAAGATGCTAGCATGGTAACTAGTACAGGAGAATCTGAGACGCTAGCATGGTAACTAGTACGGGAGAATCTGAGACACTAACATGGTAACTAGTACGGGAGAATCTGAGATGCTAGCATGGTAACTAGTACAGGAGAATCTGAGACACTAACATGCTAAGTAGTACAGAAGAAAAAGCAGGCGCAGGTTGGTGTAGTAGAACTGAGATGCTGCTTTTCTTTACTCACCATCACTAGAAGTCACTGACTCATCAGGTTATTCATTGGTAAACTCACAATAGCAAAGTTAATCAAACTGATGACATCTGAAACCATTTCATTATTTCAAGCTGGACTTATTTTATCTCTAAATCTGTACAGAAAGATCAGTCATTAAAAATATCACCAAGGCACTGCATGAATCGGAGTACAAGAAGTTGCTAGGCCCAAGTGTAGAGTTTCACTTCTCTATCCAACTAAATCAGGGATTGGGATTTCTTAAGCCAGTCTTAAAGCAGTAACAGTAAGCCCTTCTTGAAAGTTTAGGTGAAGCACAAAGCATCAGTGTTGCTGGACTGACTAACCCAAGGGTTACTCTGTTCTTTCAGAATGAATGAATATCACATTGTCCAGTTCTTATTAGCAAAATTTAGATAGCAGTACATTATAATGAGTCTGCTTTTACCTAATACCATCCAAATGTGCACAAATTGGTCCTTGCTAGTGTATGCAGCAAGGATAACCTTGCCAGCAAAAGTAACCTGAAAACCTGTCATCAATCCTCTACCTAGTATCTCCAAAGAGCAGCTCATACCCACACTCTCCATAGCCAAAAACACAGCCTTTATGGGACCTGATAACATCCCAGGCTGCCTACTAAATGGTCTAAAATGGGACCTAGCAAAACCACTTGGCACTCTCTGCAACCACAGCCTAATTACCGGCTTTGTCCCAACAGAGTGGAAACAGCAATGGTAATTCCCTTGCACAAAGGGGGTTCATCAACTGACCCTGGGAACTATAGACCCCTTAAGCCTAACCAGCCTTATCTGCAAGGCCATGGAGAGAATCATTATGGACCTTACCAACAAAGACATAGGTGACCTTCAAACTTTTGACCCAACCCAATTTGGCTTCATTAAGGGTAGCTCATGCTTATTAAACCTGGTTTAATTCTTTGAGAATGTCACCAAAGCCCTGGATGAAGGCAAAACAGTACATACAGCCTATCTTGACTTAGCCAAGGCTTTTGACACAATCCTTCACTCAAGCATCATTGAGAAACTCACCCAGCTGGGAATTAACCCATATGTTAGCTAACTGGCTCAAAGACAGAATGCATATAATCAAAGTTAGCAATTAGACCTCTACCAGAAGAGCAGTTACCCGTGGTGTACCACAAGGATTTGGGTTGGGCCCCCTACTGTTTTGCATCTATTTCTTAGAAGTCTAGGCAAAAAAAGATAGCTTGTGGCTTACCAATTTCACTGATGACTGCAAACTGGGTGCAATCATTGAGTCCCCCAATGTTGTTGACATACTATAAAAAGGGCTTGCACAGACAAATAATTGGTTCCAAAGCCACAGACTTAAACTAAATTCAAAAAATGAGTTATCATTCCTTTCAGCAAAGGGGAAGTCCCTGCAAATTACAATATTAACAGTAGCCCCCTTAGCTCAAACCCTGTGGTGAGAGATTTGGGAACACAGGTTGATAGTAACCTTAACTTTGATCATCATGTGTCCACAGTGGTAAAGAAGGCCTCCTGTGTTGCGCACCTCATAAGTAAGGGCATCACATCTAGAGCTAAGGATGTTATAACTCCCCTGTACACATCCCTCACCAGATCACTAATAGAGTACAATTCTCCCTAATGTATGTACCTCACCAGACACCTGCAGCAGTTGGAGAGACCTGAGAGGTTTCTCACCAAGAAAATTCAGGGCCTTCTACACATGACCTACATGGATAGACTGAAGGCCCTGTCATTGTACTCTATGTCTTATAGGCTGCTGAGAGGCGATTTGTCTCTAGCCTACAGAGTAGTCTCAGACCCTGGCCTAATGGAAATGCTGGACATCCACAAGTCACTTGGGACAGGATTCACTCACTCTAGGGATCATAACCTAGCCTCCGACATTAACAGGACATGCTGGGAGACAGATATGTCTCCCAGAGATTGCCAGTCTTCTGGAACAAACTCCCAATTCAGGTAGAATAGAGTCCTCAATTACCCTATTTAAGTGTAACTTAGACAACTTGATGGGACACCATAAATTTACCCTGGTGGTGTCACCTATGTCCTCCTTGGATAAGGGCAGTCAGTGCTGATCACAGACTTGTGCTACAAATATAGACCATACAACTTGGTCAATAAGGGGAACAAGGGTATAACATGGCTAGGCTTATAAAGGCTCTAAGGCCAATTGCCTAGTAACCTCCTATGAACCTATGAACCTATAATTCCATTGCCACTACTTGAAAGACCTCATTTGCATTTTTACCTTTTCTGTTGCCTACTTAGGATGTACACCCAGTAGTATTAGTTCCAGGGCAAAATACTGAAACCATTATTTGGCTACTACAGTAGTTTGAATGTTTTTTCCCCTTCCAAAGATTCCTCCTATTCAATTTGTAATAGTTATTTGGCCTTCATTGCACCATGACAACTAAAGCTTTTTTTCTTATTGACCTATTGATTCCTCCATGTAGGCCAGCTATAAGTGACTGGGGGTGGAGCTAAAAAAAAATCATGTGATTACTTTGGTCTCATCCTATGGACTTTCAGGCACAGTACAATGCAGTTATGCTGAGGCTTGTGTGGATACCTGCTTTCATGCACTCATGTCCCCCCTGATAAAGTACTTTACCATTCCTAGGTTGGTACATGTGCCCTTGAGTCCTAGAGTTATAGAACTATAACACTGGAATGGCTGCCAGGTAACACTCCTGTGGCAGGATTCTTGCTAACACGTCCCCCCATGGGATGGGTAAGCCAGCATCAGCTGAACTTGGGTTGGCTAGGATAGAGTCAGAGCAAAATCCACCATGCCATGAAGCCAGCATCTTCCCATTCAAGATTTTTTTTTCCTTCAACAAGCTCATGTCATTCAAAAATAAAATTATTTCATTGTTTGTCCTTATAATGCCACCATCCCTCTCTCAAATCAATCCCCTACAAAAAATAAACATAGAGAAGGGGGCTTCTCAAATTTCTTGTTCTCGCATCTTACTTCTTACATATAGACAATGATGAAGCAACCTTTATCTTAATTTAATTACTGATTCTATTAGAGTATGGAAATAAAATGTCCTTTTTAACAATTTGCAGCTAATGCCTCATTTGTTGTATTGATTTCTTACAAAGAAGGAACAGCACAGCCTGCTTTGTTTAAACAGTTATACATTAGCACAGACTTTATCACCTCAGCCAGAACTGTTTTTGTTGAATATTGTCACACTTCTGAATTAATTTCTCACACAACTAAAATGTTCTGCATAAGAAAAAATCAAAATTAATTTAGTTTTGACACTTCTTCCAGTGTAATAAAGACAGTAAGTCATTTACTGTAGGTAGCCTTGAAATTGCAGCCCTGATCTGTAGGAATGATCTCACAAAATAACTTATTTATTTTAGTCTTCTGTGAAAAATGTTCATACCGCTGAGGCAAGCTGTCAGGTAAAAGAATGCAATTCTTACTTTGCACTTCAAGAAACCTTACACTGAAATTTTGAAGTAAATCTAACAAGTGACACAATGTATGCCATTCAGTTTGGATGCCAACTTCAGCACTTTTGAATGGAAAACTACACTCATCAAAGAAATGGGTCAAGAATCTAATTAAATGCAGAAGCTCAAATGCTCATGATACTTATATTTTCATTATAAAGGCTACATAATTCCTCCTTTCAAGGCATACAAATCAACAGTTTAAATGAATATAAATTCCTTTCTATTCAGAAGCAAACTTAAGCTTTGTTTTTACAAGGGCTCCTACACATTTATGTGTAGTAACCTTACTGTATTTCCTAAACAGAGGTCATAATCATACTGGTGACAATCTTCTGTATTTAAACCATAAAATGCTGGACACTTGTATAGTTATCGTATAAAGCTGAATGTGTCCAATGTACAAAAATCATATAAGAGCAAATCATACTCAGAAATCCACAAGCAATGTCAGCTCTTGGAAGATGTAATATGCATTGTTATAGAAGACTTGCACATTTTGCTGTTATACAAAAGACAATAGCCCTTTCCATAAATCCTCCACAATTGTTTATCGCCTTCCTTCCTTATCCTTCTATACTTCATAGTCTGTTCTGTTTTTTTAACTGAAGAGAAAAACAGGTCTGCAAATTCCATGCCCTGTGCTCTACAAGAAACTATTTTCATAATTTAATTGTACTATAAATTTATAATTATAATAATAATATATATATAATATATATTATAATAATAATATATATTTTGGAGCTTTTTCCCCGGGCCTCTACTGAAAATGGACATGTATCCAGTTAGACTAGCCCGGTCAACAAATGTAAAATAAAAATAAAAATAAATAAAGCCTAAGGACAGGCTCAAGCTGATATTAATGCCAGCAGTATGTAATACTGTATGCTATAACGAGTCATGTTTAATAAAGTCAGGACTGTTAAAAGCCAAAACACATTCCATCAACAATAAAATCCAAAATACAGGTTACAGAAATAAGGAGAGACATTTTAAAGGTCCAGTAACTTAGATAGCTATGGATTTAAAATTTTAAAGTCCCAGTAACTGAAGTAGTTTTGGATTTAACCTCAGCATGCCAGTTGTGAAGAAGTAATGATCTCCCTTGACAGATGGGAAACATTGACTCTTATTCATGCTTTTTCACTTTTCCAGTCAGATTAACAGTGCTGGTAGCCATTTAATTGTGTTTTTGCAAAGACTTCCAAGACAGTGAACTAAAGCACATGTGCTTTGAGAGGTTTTCCTGGCATTTGTCATGATTCAACCCTACAAAATATCCATGGAAGTACATGAAATTACTGCACTTATTGTTGTTTTGGTATTTTAGTCCTTTTGCTTATTTAATCTAATTTTATATATATTTTTTCAGTTTATTTAAACTTGCTGGCTTTGTGTTTTGAACAGTCATCTGGCTGTTTTAAGTATCTGACTGCACTCCATTACAGTTAATCGTAGTGTTCTCCCCTGTATTTTTGCACTTTTACAACTTCTTCTTATATAAAACTATAACTTAGTTAAATAGCCATTGTTGTACATTTCGAAGTGGTACAACTGTTTGTGCAGCTAAAGCATCCTCCATTTTGTTATACTGCATGTTCAGCTTTGTAAATTTATTACACAACAGCTCCATTTAGCTAATATAATAGTTTTCTGTATGCATTTCCACTATTTCCCTATCTGCACAACTTATACTTATATTAAAACACAGTTTTCAGTTGGGTTTCTAGTCTGAGTCTAAACATGTTGACACTAATACTGTTTTTTCGGCAGCAGCAGGGAATAATTTGATGCTGTTTCTGAGGTGTAAATGTTACTGGCTAAAGTTCTGTCTTCTTATTGGTTCCTTCACTTTTCCTTTCAGATTAACAGTGGATGACAGCACTCTGCACAGCACTTTTAATTTTCAGATTCTCTCTTAGGAGCCTAAGTTAAATCCCCCTCCCAGTTATAGCTGTATAAACACAGATACCAAAATGACTATGTCATAGTCCATGTGGGAGTAAAGCACATGAGATATATCTTCTTGGACTATATGAAGAGAGGGGTCTACTTCAGAACAACGAAACCTCACAACACCGAAGACCAAAACACCGAGACCAAAACAACGAAACCCCACAACACCAAACACCACGTAAGTATATCACACACAAAAAACATACACAAATACATACACAACTGCCCCAAACTACCAACCACACCACCCTACACTACAAATAGGCAGGGGGGCAAGCCCCCCTGCACTCCCCACACCCCCCCTACTTTAATATTCTAACTCCGAGATCGCACAGACACAAGGCAAACTCACACCCACACACTACAGTCCCTCACACATACACACACATCACAGTCACAACACACACTTACACACAGCACTACCCCTCACAAATACACTTACACATGCATACTCACCCACAGCGGAACACCAAAAGCGCTAAATCAAAATCCCATAACACCAGGATTTTGAATTTCGCACTTTTCGGTGTTCTTCAGTTTCGTTGTTTTGGTCTCCTTCAAAACACTTTCGATGTTCTGGTCTTTCGGTGTTTTGAAGGAGACCCGAAGAGAGATATTATGGAACTCTTGGACTATGTGTCCTAGGCTGGTGTGAGCCTAGCATTGTGCAGCATTCGACCTTCTCCAAGTTTGATGTCACAACATGGACTGAAGTTGACTGACTTTAATGACTGGCTTAGCTTCTGTTGTCATTCCAAAGGGGTGAATTATTTGTCAGTATGGGAGTATATGGTCAACAGACCATGTTGCTTTGCTAAGGATGGTCTGCACCTGTACCCTCTGAGCATTCGAATATTGACTAAAACATTATCCTCTCCCATAGTGCTTTTTTTAGGCAATGTCAACCTGACAAAACTTTCAACATAGCAAAACCAGCCCAAGGGAATCTTAATGTGTTACTGCTCGAGGCCAGAATCCTAAACAAGAAACTTCACTCCCACCAAGCTCTCCTCATCCTGGAGAAGGGAGATCTGTACAACTACCAAGACATTCCTTACAGTCACAGAAAGCACCGCAGCATTGTAAGGCTACAACACCTTCCACATCTTTAGGGCAGCTACTGCACAGACAGGGACCAAAGGTGGAGGTGTCGCAATCTACATCAATAACAAGGTCACCCTCAATATTTATTAAACAAGATGATGAGGTTAAGCTTCACCACATCCAAATTGCAAGAGGCAAAGTCTAATACCATACCATATCCTTGATAGCTATAGGTCCACTCTATGACCGAGGAAACCCATAACTCATACTTAAACTTAATGGAGACACTCACCATTCAACCCAGCACCATATTCATCAACAACTTTAACTACACTACTATAAATGGGAATTATATATGACCCCAAGCCTGCAGGTCTAGAAATCCCTGGACTTTGCAAATACTAACATCCTGGGCCAGATAGTCCACATGCTCACTAGGGGAACAAACATTATGGATCTGGTCCTCATTAAAATGGGAGAACACTGCATGTCCCTCAATTCCTGAGAACACAGTTGCCTGTGTGGAATTGTTCACTGATAATCTGTACAAGCATGTTAATAAATGCATAGCTACAGCTCTGCCTACTACAAATAACCTCAGAACAAACTCAAAAAACAAGCCACCCTGATGGAATCCAAACATCAATACGCTGTACAACATAAGGATGAAAGTCTTAGTAAAAGTCGGGAAATAAAATGCTCAGCAAAAACTTTCTCATCGATATAAACAAACAACTAAGAGGGCAAATCAGGTCTATCAAAGATAATTTTGAAGTACAAATAACCTCTGAGGCCAAGGAGAATCAAACCACCTTCTTTAGCTATGTCTATAACCCTCAAACACTGCACATAGCAATGAGCAAAACTAATTGTGAATGGAGTCATCTATGTAGAGCTGTAAGATATGGTAAATATACTGACTGACAAATTCGACTCCAATTTTACTCCCCCTTACCCCCCAGTCACCTCCTCAAGAAAAAACATTGAACACAACACTCCCAACCATCACTAGTATACAGTTCCTAAATTCACTCTCCAAGGCCAAGAACACCGCATCCATGGGCCCTGATAATATTCCAGGATACTGCCTAAATAGTAGGAAACATGACCTGTCAGGACCACTGACATCACTATTCAACCATAAGTTCCAGTCCACCTTCATGTCTCACAAATGAAGAACTGCAACAGCCATCTGCATAAGGGAAGATCTTCTATGGACCCCAGAAACTACAACCCCATTAGTCTGGGTAGTCACACATACAAAGCCATGGAAAGAAGTATCATGGAAATTATTAATAGTGACATTGGAAACCTCCAGATATTGGATCCAACCAAAGTTGGTTTTGTCAAGGGAAGATCATACCTACTCAATCTGGTAAACTTCTTCGAGAAGATCAATAAGGTAATGGATGTGGGGAAAATGGTGCATATTGCCTACCTTGACCTGGCCAAAGCATTTGATACAATACACCACTCAGGCATTACGAGCAAACTCATGGAATTAAGCATAAACCCCTATGTTACAAAGTGGATTGCCAGATGGCTCTCAGATACGACCCAGGAAGTTAGGATAGGGGAGTCCACCTTCACAAAGAGGCTGATTACTAGCTCAGTACTAGGGCCTCTCCTTTTTGGTATCTACTTCTCAGAAGTCAAGTGTAATGTCAAGAGTCTCTGGCTGACCAAGTTTGCAGATGATTATAAACTGGGAGTGGCCATACAATCTCCACAAGACACAAATATCCTCCAGGACGGGCTAACACAGACAAATAACTGGTGATATAGACATGGTTTAAAACTCAATGCCAAGAAATGCATAATAGTGCCCTTTGGGAATTTGGCTACCGTAGGTAACTACCTCATTAATAAAACATCTTAATGAAAGACCAAGTAGTCCAGGACTGGGGGATGTATGTAGACAGCAGCCTGTTTTCGACCAATATGTGTCTTAGGTAGTAAGCAAATAATTCTATGTTGCTCAACTGATAAGCAAGTGTATGGCATCTAGGTCCAAGAAAGTCATTGTTCCACTACACTCAGCCTTCATAAGACCCATCATGAAGTATAATGCCCCCTTCATTTATCAGGCATCCACAGAGGTGGCTTTAACAACATGTTATATGAAAATTGCCTCAAAGCCCCTTCCCTATAGTCTGTCTCCTACAGACTGTTGAGTGGATGATCTGTCTCTGGTATACAGGGCAACCCAGGATCCTACCCTGATGGACTTCTTGCAAACCTGCAAAACAGTCTCATAACTACCCAATTTAGGGACTTAAAGTTTGCTTGTGACATAAATAGGACATGCTGGAGGGACAAGTTTGTGTCTCAGACAATAACCCTTCTCTGGAGCAGGCTTCCCATCCATGTGAGACAGAGTTCTTCCCTGACCCTATCCAAGTATAAGCTTGACCAGTGAAGTGGAAATCAGTAAATCACCCCTGGTATCTCACCTATGGCTCTAATGGATAAAGGCGACCTGTAAATGTTGGACCACTTATACCCTAGCTTACGTGCACCCCTAAAAATAACCTCTAGGTCACCAAACATTTAGGATGCATGGCTAAGCTTAAAAAAACCTTTGTAGTCTTTAGCCTTTTATATACCAATGAACCTATAAACAATAGAGTTAAGCAGTGATACATTATTCCACATCAGAGGAAGTCTTACTGCCAGTCTAGGGTAGTTATTTACTGCCTACCTGGTGCTGGATCTCAAACTAAATTTTCTCTAGCCACACTTATTAGTTTACCTCAAGTCAACACCTTAACTATGAGCTAAAATGCTCTCTCTCTTAGTAATTGTGTAAAGAAGTTTGAGATTTAAGCTAAGAAGAGTGTTGCTCTTTGTGTAGAGACTTTGATTGTCCTTGTAGAAAGACAGCACACCAGTAAATCAATTCCAAACCTCTTGGGCACTATTCTCCCTTTAGCCCACACTAGTATGCACCTGGAACCATGGATATTCAGTTTCCAGCTATCTCTGTAGCCATTGTAGTTGAAATGGGCATCTTGTGACAATGTAGCAATCATCTCATGTTTACTAGCAACCACCTACTACTTAAAACAAACTGACACAGTGTGTGAGAGATGTAGCTCTATCATGTTATCAGAGGCAAAGCTGTCACACATAGCCACTACAAATAACAAGCACTTTGTGAGTACCACAAGACAACACACTAAAACAATCACACACAGCTCTGACCAAACACATAGACTTACATCTATTGAGGTTCTTAAAAGTAATTACCTAGACCACAAAGGCCGCCTAAATGTAACCTAAGAAACAAGTTTCCTCACTAACATTATAACCACACAACATAGATAGCATCCACCATGAGACATACATCTAGGAGTTGTAGATTCGTAGGTTCGTAGATTAGTGCTAGGCTAACTGCCTTTGTGGACCATTTTAAGCCCAGGCAATTAACCCAGCTGAAAATCAAACCCTGAACCTTGTGTCTGTAAGCAAATACCTTAACTATTATGCCAACCTCCTTCTGAAAAGATAGCAACATGACATTTTTGCCAATTTTGTTGAAACTCATATTAAATATTTTTTTATTTGTACATATTTGTTACTTGTGGGGTTTGAACCCACAACATCTGAATACATTATTATACTTGATTCCAAAAATTACCTTGAGCTACATAATAAAGTAAAAGAACAAACCCTGTACCCTCCCATCTTACCCAGAGGTTATTAGTCCTTTGTGCCACCATTAGACACTTCAACAGTTTGAGTCAAATTGATTCATTTCAAAATTCCATAAAGCAAGCCTCTACACAGTCCAATATTCTAGTCATAGGTGACATCATAGTGAGACACATTGATTCACCACTCACCAGGCTATGCAAAGAGATGGTCATCCCAGTTGTCTATCAGGTGCCAGGATTCACCACATCACATATGCCCTTAAGTCCCTGCACCACAAGTATACATATAACACAGTCATAGTGCACGTAGTTGTAAATGAGTTGATGTACTTCCCTGGACTATATGAAGAGGAACATAATGGAGCTCTCAGAATATGTGTCCAAGACAGACATAACTGTAGCTTTCAGCAGCATCCTACCATAACTAAGAATGATGCAGCAATACCAACAATTGGCTTAGCTTCTGGTGCCATTCAAAAGGGGTACAACATATATCTGCCTGGGAGGAGATTTTAGACAGTCCTAACTACTTTACCAGAGTTGGCCTGCACCTATTCCATAAGGCTTTTCTCTATTGGCTAAATCCTTGTCTGCTCCCACAGTGTCTTTTTAGGCAATGTCAGTCTTCTAAAGCTTCTACATAATAGAATTCAGAAAACATAAAGGTACTGCTGCTCAACACTAGGAGCTGTAACAAAAAAAAAAAAACTCCACTCCTTACAAGTACTACTTATCCTGGAAAACATTGATATATGCATTATCACAGAGACTAGGTTCAAGACCAAATAGAGCACACCATCAGTGCAGGGTTTAAGACCAATTAGGGCACACCGTCAGTGCATGGTTTAAGACTAGTGAGAGCACTCCATTAGTGCAGGGTTTAAGACCAATGAGAGTTCTCCATCAGTATAGGGTTTAAGACCAATGAGAGCACTCCATCAGTGCACAGTTTTAGACCAATGAGAGCACTCCATCAGTGCATGGTTTTAGACCAATGAGAGCACTCCATCAGTGCAGGGTTTAAGGCCAATGAGAGTCCTCCATCAGTATAGGGTTTAATACCAATGAAAGCACTCCATCAGTGCACAGTTTTAGACCAATGAGAGCACTCCATTAGTGCAAGGTTTAAGACCAGTGAGAGCAGTCCATCAGTGCAGGCTTTCAATATCTAGCACGCACTCAAATAAACTGCATTTGATGAAGTCACTAAAGGTTGTGGTACCTCCATATTCTTAAAACAATTTCACCTCTAGACTTGGTAGACAAAATAACAACCCTGAACACCTCCACTTCCAACTTATTATTAACAAAACCTCTTTATCATATCATAGCTAACAGGAACTTCTGTATCTCCCCCTCAGCTTGATTATCTCATCAAAAAAGTGAAAGCTCACGAGTGAATAAACAAAAAATTGAGCTACAAAGATCAAATCATAAAATAACAATGGAAAAAACATAAAGCAATGTTTTACTCAGGTGACCAAACTCCCCATGCACCACCAACCCCCCTGTTAATTATATATACCAACTCCAAGATCACACAACAGAAGGGACTGTGCAGATTGCCAATCTCCCTCGTATCACAATCTCAGTTTTGGTAAAAAAATACTTCGGTCTCTTAAGCTGCAAACAAAAGCAGAAAAAAGACCGTTTGCACTTTTGAATGTTTGATATGAATTGCAACCCTTGGCCCATACCATACGTCCTACATAACTAGTATAGTGACTTTATGCATTAAGCCAGACACCATTATTCTAGGAAACTTCAACTACCATTCCATTAATTAGGAGACTTGTACATCCTCAGACATGTACTCCCAGAAATTTCTGGACTTCATTAATACAAATTCTCTGGATCAGCTATTCTACACCTCAACTAGATCTGATAAAATACTGGACTTGGTCCTTACCAATATGTGACAGCTTTACTCCCCACCAAGTGTCACTTCCACCCTGTTCAAACTGGACCAAAAATCTTACACATTCACAATAAGACTGAAGCAGAAACCAATCTACTAGCAGATACATTTAGCTCTACTTTTACCCTCCTCTGCCCTTTGAAATTCCCAGATCACATACCCACATCTAGACCCCCCCCTCAAATTCCCCAATAACAAGTCTTCAAGGCACTATCCAAAACCAAAGGTACTATTTCCATGAGGCTGGATATCATACTGGGCTGCTTGCTCATCAGCCTGAAACAAGAGTTGTCAGACCCCCTACATTAGCCTCCAAACAGGCTGTATGCTGGCTGAATGGAGGATAGCAACAGTCATCCCTTTGCACAAAGATGGGGCTTCAACAGACCTGGGTAATAACAGACCCATAATTATGACCAGCCTTATATGTACAGCAATGGAATTAATTAAAAATGATATAGGCAACTTACAAACTCTTGACCCAAGGCAGTTCAGGTTCATCAAGGACAGATCTTGTCTACTTAACCCGATTGACTTATTTGAGAAGGTTACTAAGGCAATGGATGCAGACAAATCAGGCACATCACATATGTTGACCTCACCAAGATATGCAACACCATCTCACACCTGGGTGTCATAGTTATACTCACCCAGCTAAATGTAAATCCCTATGTAACTCATTAGGTAACAAATTGTCTCACAAACAGAACCTAGGAAAGTAGAGTGGATGGCTCTACCTCCTCCAAAAGACCTGTCACTAGCTGTGTACCCCAGGGTTCAGTCCTCTTCAGCATTTACTTCTCAAAGATTAATACAAATGTTAAAAGTTTATCGCTGACCATAGGATCATAGGAAGTTACTAGGTTATTGGCCTTGAGGGCCTTATAAGCCTAGCCAAGAATTTAGCCCATGTTCCAACAAGTCAGCACCCTATGCCACTGTCCAGCAGGGACACAGATGGAATCCCAGGGGTGTATTGGTGCCTTGGAGGTAAGCAATACTGTGTCTAGAAATACAGACATGTTGGTGGTGGCAAGGAGGTATGCTTGGTTGCACAGCCAAAAGTTTTTTGGTGAGTTAAAAAATGGGATTATGAATGCTCCTCTTGATTTTGATTGCATGTTTGGTTCAGCAGCTAATCAGATACTAAAACACTGGCATAACAGAGGTAAACTGATGCAATGAGTATCAACAATGTTGTATATTGCCATGTTTCCCCCCAGTAAGTGGGATAACTCTCGGTGGCCCTACAAACAGAAGTCCCAGCTGAACAAAAACCAAGGCACCAAAAGGAACTCTCAGGATGAGAACTCTACCAAACCTGACAACAGGGGGTTCTTTTTCCAAATAGGATAACCCCTCTTCCAGTCTTTGATGGTGCTAAAGCTCAGCTCCCATCATTCCCTAAAAGCATCAGCCATGGAAACCACCTTCTTTATTACTTATTTTTATTCTGAGGTACAGCACTGATCTCCATGGACCTCTTTCAAATGTAGCCCAGGAGCTGTGTCTGCTTAACTGACTTGCTCAGAGTAGCACAGTTTGGTATTGGAGGCTGAGGGAATCAAACCCTGCACCATTAGACCATAGAAAACAACTCATTAACAGCTCCTTAATCCTGTAAGCCAACTCTGCCTTTCAAAACAGACAGTTATATTCCAGATATCCTTGCAGCCTTGTTTGGATAGGGGGCAGATGCATTCTCATTCCCTTGGATGGGTCCCTGTATGCATTTCCACCCTTTCCACTGATTCACAAGGTGCTTCTAAAGATTTAGAAAGTCATGCCAAAGATCATTGTAGTGATCCCCTATTGGCCCAGGCAATCTTAGTTCTCCCTTCTAATGGTATTGGCCAAGGGCAATTACCACAGACTTCCTCACACTCTGTATTCGCTCACACAGTCTCAGGGGTGACTGATGCACCTCAGTTTGGAACAACTACAAATTGCAGCCTGGATGATTCACTCTAGATTCCATTTACAAACTTGTTTTATGAGGGTGTGTAGCAAGTGTTAATGGAGACCAGAAAACATTCTACTAGAAAATCTTATGTTTACAAATGGATGAAGTTTTCTAAGAAGTGCATAAATGGGAACAGAGGGTCCCTTGAGGTTAACATCCCTCTGGTCTTGAAATATTTTTGTGAGCTACTTCAGGGTGGCTTATAATATGTGTCCATTAAGGTGCATTTAGCTGCCATTTCTTCTTATTTTACCAATGGATTCCCCGCTTTCTTCTTCTTCTCTTTCGGTAGATCAGTTCATGAAAAGTATATTGCACATGAGACCTATACCACTCAACTGTACAGATGTTTCCCTCACATGTTTGGTGCATTTTTCACAAAATTGTAGTTTTCTAGGAAATCATTGGCAAATCATTGAAGATTAAAATCAGAAAATAATGACAGACATTTGAGTTTCAGACTTCATACCCTTTAGAAAATTCATACTAATGAAAACCATGTTATACTATCAACTTTCTCAATTTGTAAGAACAATATTTAAAACGTGTCCCTATTTTTGGGCCTTTGACCACCGATTATTCATGGCTTTGTCCTCACAGGTAAATTCCTTCTTTGTGGGATGTCAACTATGTCCTGGAAAAATTGACTCTACCACCCTTTGAATATGCCATTCAGGCTGATCTGATGCTCTTCATGAGGAAAACTGTTTTGTTTATTGCTCTGACATTTGGAATGACAAGTTTATAAACAGCAAGTGCTCATGGTGGGACAACCTTAGCTTATTTTCTACAGAGATAGGGTTGTGTTACCCACCAATCCCTCTTTCATGCTGAAAATGGTCTGAACATTCACCCTCAGATAGGCTATCAACCTCCCTGTGTTCTTCCCAGAACCTTAGAATAGGGTAGAGAGGATACTTCATACCTTGGATGTGCATTTGCAGCTCAGGAACTACCTTGACAGAACAAAATCCTTCAGGAAGGCTGAAAGACTTTTTATTTCCTACACAGGGGCAAAGAAGGATCAATATGTTTCTAAGCAAATTATTGCACATTGGTTGTCCTCTGGTGTTGTTTTTTTTTTGTTACATCGACTATGGCAAGCTGAATCCAGGCCAGGTAAAGGTGCGTTCCACCAGCGGCTTTTCCTCTTCAGTTGTAAACCGGAAAGCATATAGTCCGTCAATTATTATCAGTAAGGAAGGCAATGGAGTTGTATAACCTACCAAGTTTCTTACTGATCTACGAAACATAAATTCTAATAAGCAGGACAAATCTTCATTTATTTGAGAATACAACCAAGGAGCTTTGCTGATGTGACTTCCTCAGTAGGTAAATAGTCTAGTGTAATTATATTAAGTATGAAGGGTGATCGTGGAGTTGTAGTATAGACATTGTGGTTCTTAGAGCGAAGAGTATTGATTTGGTCACAACGTACAGGGTACTTCACTATTCCATTCATAGGTAAGTACTAGGCTAGCTGCCTTGTGGGCCATTTATAGCATAGCTAGTGTTCCTCAAGGCTAAGGATCAAACTATGTACCATGTGACTGTGAGATAGACACCTCAACTATTATCCCAACACCCATCAACAGGTTCAAAATTACTAAACATCTCATCCAAAGGAGGACACACTCAGGAGTGCAACACACCCCCTCTCCAGCTCTTAAAGGCCACTGCAGTATCAGTAATCCATCTATGTGGTTCGGAGCCCCCCCCCACTTAAGTGCACTGCAGTATCAGTAATCCATCAATGTGGTTCAGAGTCCCCCCCCCACTTAAAGTGAACTGCAGTATCAGTAATCCATCTATGTGGTGTGTGTGTGTGTGTGTGTGTGTGTGTGTGTGTGTGTGTGTGTGTGTGTGTGTGTGTGTGTGTGTGTGTGTGTGTGTGTGTGTGTGTGTGTACATGTGCACATGGTATGTACATATACATTTATGTATATATGTTTAGTCTAGTAGACCATACACTGACCTATGAAATGTCAACAGCAAAATGTCGATAAACCAAACATTGACAGGTTACCATGCAAGCAACAATAAAGAACCTTTGTGCAAGCAATTTTGAAAAAAAAAAAAAAAAAAAAACATAATTTTTTGTGGAAGGAGGCTTACAGCCCCTGCACCCCATGCAGATTATTTATACTATCTCCAAGATTGCACAGTCCCTAGGGAAAGGGAATATTCCCCTACCCAGGGATTGTCTGTCTCATATACCTGTTGATCATTTGCATATATTGACTATACTGCTCACAAACTCTACTACATTCCCAACCTAAACCCTGCACTACAGGAACTCATACAACTACACATCCCCACTAGAACTCTTAGATCCAGCAACGAAAACCTCATAAAAGTCATCAAACACAGAAATGATGCTGGCAAATCCCTTTTGCCAGCACCACAGCACCATTGCCAAAAAATGGAACACCCTACCAAGCCATACAACCTCTACCACCTCCGCTACTCAGTTTAAAAAACTCCTGAAAAAACATTTTCAGAATAATTGGCTATGCTCATGCCATTCACCAGGCTAACCCTTAAAAAGGTAACTCCTCTGTACCCCGACTACTCTCAGACAGTCTGTTTCATGAATACAAAATCCTGCCTCTTTTCAGGTCTTTTGAGTAGATGTCTTTTGATACTCTATACCTCAATGTTTGACTTTTGTGTGAACTGTTAATTTAATGTATTCCATACTGCATGTATCATCTCCTTGTGTGTATGCAATGAAAGCTCTCATAGCATGAAACGAATGTTCCATGTAATTGCCTGTTATTCTATGTATGTGTTGTTTGGAGCTTATCTCACCGGGCTTCTGCTGAGAATGGACGTGTGTCCAGTTGGACTTTCCCGATTAACAAACGTAAAATAAAATAAATAAAAATGTGTTTCATTAAACAGATGTCAACAAACCTATATTTCAACCAAATGCAAGGCATCCCTATATAGACACAAACACGCACACCAGTGGCCTCATGGATAAGGCATTGGCCTCCTAAACCAGGGATTGTGGATTTAAGTCCCATCTAGGGTGATGTAATCTTGATACAAGTGAAGCTTTTATATTAGGTTGTCCTAATGGTTAAGGTGTTTGCCTTACAAACACACAATCCCGGGTTTGAGTCTCACAAGGGCAGTTATCCTAGTACTAATCTATGAACCTATATACACACACTTATATATATATATATCTATATATATATATATATATGTGTGTGTGTACTGAAGAAGGTCAATATCTGTTTAGCTGACAAAATTTGATTGGCTAAACAGATGAACAACAGGTGTATGAGACTATAAAAGTCTCAGGGCAGGGAAATATGCCCTTTCCCAAAGAATCTGCAATCTCAGAGTTAGCATATATAATTAACAGGGGGTGTGGAGCGAACAGCAGTCCACATTGGGGGTGCAGGGGGAGCTTGCCCCCCCTTCAAACAAATTATATTTTTATCTGTTTTTGTCTTGCAAATTTTTGCACCAATATTGCGGTGCGTGCAGGTATAGTAGCATGTTGGTGTTTGCCAAGTCAATCTTTCAGTGTCAACTTTGTTAACAGTGACATTTGGGTGTTTCAATCTATATCAGTGCACCTCTGTCTCTGTCTTTCTCTCTACACACACACACACACACACATATATACATATATATATATATATATATATATATATATATATATATATATATATGTATGCACACACACACACACACATATATATAAATATGTGTGTGTGTGTGTGTGTGTGTGTGTGTATATATATATATATATATAGATAGATATAGATATAGATATATAGATATACAGATACAGATATATCAATGTATATATATAACATCTATGTATATATTTCTGTATATATCTGTGTGTGTGTGTGTGTGCGTGTGTGTGTGTGTGTGTTTAACAATTGACTAAAGTACTGGTGTCATTTAAAGGGGATCCAGTGTCTGTCAGCCTGGGATGACATGCTCGACAAGCCACGTTGCTTCGCTAGGGATGGCTTGCACCTGTCACCCTTGGGCTTTCGAATACTGGCTAAGGCTCTTGCCACCCCCATAGTGCCTTTTTTAGGCAAGGCTCAAAAGACAAATGCACCTCCATAGACAACACAATGAAAAAAAAACTAAGGGTAATGCTGCTCAACACCAGAAGTCTAAACCTCAAGATGCACGCACTCGAGGCTCTCCTCAGTATGGAGAATATCGATATCTGTGCAGTTACAGAAACCTAGTTCAAGGCTCCAAAAAGCACCCCAGCACTACCAGGTTATAATTCATACCATGCTTTTCGGCCACGAAACTCAGACCGAACCACAAAAGGAGGGGGAGTATCCATATACATCAAAGATACCCACACCTCCAGGTTAGTAGCACTGCACGAAGCATCGGAGACCATCCATGTGCAACTAACAGTGGGCAAAACTGCCTTTCAGTTTGTAGCCTGCTACAGACCACCCTCCCAAACTCAGGAACCCCACTCGGCTTTCCTGAGAACACTGGAGAATATGAAGGTCTCTCCAAACACCATTATATTGGGTGACTTCAACTACCCAAACATCGACTGGGAAAACTACTCAAGCCCCAACACCCTCGCCAAACGGTTCCTAGAATTTATAAACTCAAATGCTATGGAACAACTGGTCACCACTCCCACAAGAGGGGAAAACATATTGGACCTGGTCATCACCAACATGGGGACTCTATGTTCCACACCAGAGGTATACCCCTCATTGGTAAGGTCAGACCATAAATTAATCTCACTGGACATCCATATCCCATCTCCACCCCCAGCCAAGGAAACCACAGTGAAGTACTTCTCAAAAGCAAACTTCACACTTCTCAAAATTGAGGTGGTATCCTTCAAAGCCCCCAGGCCAGTGGAAAATATGGCTCAAACCGCAGAATCCTTTACAAATGCATTCTATGGACACCTACAGGAATGCATAGATCGTGCTATCCCAAATAAAACCAAGACTCACTCCCCCAAAGGCAGGAGACCTGTCTGGTGGACCCTGGCCATAAATAAGCTATACAACAGAAGGAGGAAGCTACTACATGATAGAGCAAAATCCCAAAAAGGGAAGGAATCTCTGATCAGTACTAGCAAGAAACTACGATCCCTTATAAAATCATCTAAGGCTAGCTTCGAAACAAAAATTGCACAAGACACTAAAGACAATCATAAGGCCGTCTTTAATTATGTCAGGAACCTGGGTGGCAACTCCCAGATATGCTCTGAGTTAGTGCAAAATGACAAAAAATACACTGAACCCACAGACATTGCCAACATCCTGGCAGACAGGTTCAGTGCAAATCCCCCCCCCCATCCCCTCCAAAAGAGCAAATCTCTATCCCAACAGAGTGTAGCCTCCCTGACATCACAGATGAACAGGTGAGAGCTGCCCTCTCCAAAGCAAAAAACACAGCATCAATGGGACTGGACGGTGTCCCAGGTTGTGTCTTATATGAGCTTCAAGAAGAACTTAACCCTCACATAAAGTCACTGTTCAATCTCAGCCTTACTACAGGATATGTACCCAAGGAATGGCATACAGCAACAGTGGTCCCGCTCCACAAAGGTGGTGCCACAACGGACCCCGGAAACTATCACCTTATAAGCCTGACTAGCCTGGTCTGCAAAGCTATGGAGCGTATCATCATGGAACTCATAAACAAAGACATTGGGAACCTCCAGACACTGGATCCTACCCAATTCGGCTTTGTTAAGGGCAGATCTTGCCTCTTGAACCTGGTTGACTTCTTTGAAACAGTTACCAGGGCCATAGATGAAGGGAAGGTAGTCCACACAGCCTACCTGGACCTCTCAAAAGCTTTCGACACAATACCCCACTCGGGCATCATAAATAAGCTCACCAGCTTAAATATCAACCCCTATGTCACAAGATGGGTTGCAAACTGGCTCAGGGATAAAACCCACATGGTCAGAATTGCAGGTGCCATGTCAGACTCTAAACCAGTTACAAGTGGCATCCCACAAGGCTCAGTTCTGGGACCTCTTCTGTTCGGTATATATTTCTCTGAGGTACAGGCTAACACGGGAGGACTATGGCTGACCAAGTTCGCAGATGACTGTAAACTGGGTGCCATAATCAACTCTCCAGCTGACACAAGCATCCTCCAAAACGGTATCACAGAGACAGATAACTGGTGCCAGAGCCATGGCCTAAAGCTAAATGCCAAAAATTGCATAGTCATCTCCTTTGGGAAAAACAAAGTGCCCACAAATTACCACATAGGTGGTAATCCATTAAGTACGGAAGAAGTAATTAGGGATTTGGGGACCCAAGTAGATAGTAATCTCTCCTTTGACAATCACATTGCCAAAGTGGTTAGAAAGACCTTCTCTATAGCCCACCTTATCACAAAAGGTTTCACATCTAGATCAAGAGAGGTCATTGTGCCCCTCTACTCATCACTCATCAGGCCCATAATTGAATACAATGCCCCATTTGGGATGTACCTTACCCGACACCTGCAGCAACTGGAAAGACCCTAAAAGTACCTCACCAAGAGGATCAAGGGACTCAAACAGATGTCCTATGCAGTTTGACTAAAGAAACTCCAGCTCTACTCAGTTGCCTACCACCTACTCAGAGGCGATCTGTGCCTGATGTATAAAGCCATGTCCAACCCCGAATTATGGACATGCTCCACCTCAAGAAATCCAAATCCCTTAGAGCTACATGCTCCAGGGACTTAAACCTCAGCACAGAAATGAATAGGACATGCTGGAGGGACAGATTCATATCCCAGAGGCTCCCCTCACTCTAGAACAAAATCCCATTCCAAGTTAGGCAGAGCCCCCCACTGACCCTCTTCAAGAGAAATCTTGACGAGTGGATGGGAGATCGTAAGTTTACCCCGGGGATCTCTTCTGTGTCCCTGCTAGACAGAGGCACAGTAAACTAAACTTAAAAGGGCTATCTTCTGTGACCTACTATTCAAAGGCACAGTCTACTAATCTAAAAGGGTGGTGAAAGCCAAACACACTCTGGCTAGGCTTATAAATGCCCTAGGGCAGATAGCCTAGTATCAACCTATGAACCTATGAACCTATGTGTGTGTGTGTATGTATATATATATATATATATATATATATATATATATATATATATACTTAGCTATATATATATATATATATATATATATATATATATATATATATACATATACACATAGATACACTCACACACACATACACACACACACACACACACACACACACACACATATATATATATATATATATATATATATATATATATATATATATATATATATATATATATATATATATCAATACATATATATATATATATATATATATATATGTTCCTATATATAGTTACCTACATCCATATCTATATATCTAAATATATGTAGACAAATTTGGATGGTTTACTATCAAAATCAAGAATTACAGTTCTGCAAGTAATTACTTAGTCAAAAATAAATGTCAAAAAAAGAAAAGGTGATTTAATCAAAATGATGACAGTGGTAATGTTGATAATTCGCACTTTGATATGATCAGCATTACCCAGGTTACCTTGACGTCCAGTGATTTTCTACTAACGTTTTGCAGGGCAAGCCCCCTGTATATTACATATACAAACTCCGAGATCGCACTACAGTGTGTAAAAGGTAAAATTTCCAATCCCCACTGTAGTGCGATCTCCAATCAGAACATCAACCTCATATGAGCGACTGCACACTAGCATTCCCTAAGGTAGATTTGAACCTTTACAGATTAACATTACAGAAACTTGGAACCACACTTTCGACCATCCAAGTTTCAAGTAACTGCTGTTTCACATTTTGATAGTAAACCTATTTGGATATCACATTTGTAGTACAAATGCAACTATTTCTGCTGAAGTCATTGGGCAGATAATTTAGGAAGGGGGAAGATATCACCATATATTTTTTAGCGACATTAAATACATTTCAGCCACAGATATAAG